>NW_007384473.1:0-3857 GCF_000475195.1 Diaphorina citri | reverse complement strand
AAAAAAAAAAAAAAAAAAAAAAAAAACATCATCACAAACACCATCAACACATGAGGGAACCCCTGCCCCATCTTCCATGGTTAAGCTTCTAGTCTTGTACCTAGAAGCCACTCGTACCTCTATTAGTTCTTTTTGTATTCCACATTTCTCTATTTCTTTATTTGTCTCCCCCTCTCTTCCTCACACACTGAGAAAAAAGCTAGGGTGCCGGCAGCCCAATCGAGTGACTGGGTTCCGGCACCCTGATTTTGAATTCTATATCAAGAAGCTCGACACTATAATATGTATAGCATTCCAACAGCCTAAATCAGGGGAAAGCCTTAGACATACCTATTCGTATATGCTTAACCCAACTTTTAGGGCTGTTTGTCCCTAAACCTAAACCTCAGATTGGGCTTTTTGTGTATGACTTTCTTTCCTAATAAGTAAAAGACTAAGCGCATACGAATCTAGGTTATCTATAGGCATACACAAGTGTCACATATTCGAGGCCAACTACCATAAAGACTACGAGAGAGTTGATACTTTGTGTGTGAGGGGGGCGTGGGGGTGCAAGACTTTATTCTCTGACAGCTCATGAATGTCATGATTTAGAGCTTTGTAGATATGTTGTGTTTGTGTACCAGTGTTGTTCTGGGAGGGAAAGGATTGAGGGAGACTGAGGAGAAGGAGGAGGAGAGATGCGAATGCCTGATTGAGAATGGGTGGTGGGGGTTGGTATTCTGTGTGTTGTTTATGATTGTTAATCTGGTCTCCTCTCCCCTCTACCGTCTATATTAGAGAGGAAGGTGATAAGTGTCTGTTTCTATAACTATAACTTGGTTTGCTCTCGCATTTTTTACTGAGCGGAGTGCTTGCTTTCTGCGTCCGTGAGATAGGCATTAGTTACTTAGCGGAGTGAAGCTTTACTGGTATGCTTCATAAGTACCCACAGATGAATCGTGGTCGTATGCCCAACAGCCCAACACGCTTATCCGACTGCACAGAAAGAAACTCACTCCATTGTATGTATCATTTTCATTATTAACTACATTTCATTGACTCCGAATGAATGACATAGGTATTCATCATTAACTCCTCCGTTGACATTTGGTATTATTTTTATATGTTTCAGGCAATGGAATGAACCTACAGGATGTTAAAAATGCATTTCAAAACAAAGAGAAAACTGTGGCAAGAACCAATGGATATGAAAACATTGCGTACCAGCTTGGGCCAAAGTACTCCTACGTGGCAACTCTTATCAAATCAGATAAAAATGATCCATCTAAAAAGCCAAAAGTCCTTGGTGATGTTGGAAACAAGCCGGCAAGTGAAAAAGACAAGCTCAATGCCAAATACAATGGCAATAATATGCAGTTCTTTGGTAAACCCGGCGAAAATAATGACCAAATGCTAAGAAACTATAATATAGAAAATCCGTACCATCCACTTAGTAAGCAAATTTAGGTTCTAGTTAAATCTAAGATATCTTTCATCTTAGAGTTAATCTTTGATATCAAATACAGACCTATGAAATGGCGTATGAAAATACCTAATTCTTTCTATTTACAAAAGGAACACCATGTCAAGTACCAATCTTTGATATCAAATACAGACCTATGAAATGGCGTATGAAAATACCTAATTCTTTCTATTTACAAAAGGAACACCATGTCAAGTACTCTAAATAAATTGGGAAATGAAATAATTACAGTACCTACCTAGTTCTATTTTGATCTGACAATGTTTTGGCATTGAAACTTCACCAATTTGAACGCCTTTTTCTTACGTGAAATTGTCTGATAGATATCTTTCAATATTTTCATCTGAAATTCATTTCTATTACCTCATCAAGGTCACAAGATAGTCCCAGGAAATTTGCCTTTCTTCGTAGAAAATGACGCGAACAATATGCAAACAGATCAAGTTTTTGGTACCTTTTTTTTTTTTTTTTTTTTTTTTTTTTCAGTGCACTAGTTTCCAAAAATTTAACTTTTTTTCCAAGGGGTATAATGGAGGACACATATCGGAGGTCTTATCATCCCGATTTTGAATAGATAATGAGGACAGGATAGACGAAAGACAGCCGTTCTCAGAACGAACGGTATCTGTGTATAAAGTTCGTACCCGGCGGGATTTGAACCCGTGGACAAGAGATTGATGGGTGGAAACAATAGGTATTAAAATGCGTTGTAAATTAGAAAATCACCACCCAAGCCCCATTAACCTCCAGGCTTTAGCCACGCTCCTCACTCCTAATGATGTTTTCTCTCTCTCTCCCTCTCTCTTTTGTGTGTTTTTCAAATTTTACACACTTTTGTGGATCTCTTCACGGGGACAGTCTGCATTTCTCCGCTTTTTCTATGTAGAGGTACAAAATAAATACAATTCATAAGGTACATAATACACACCTACATATTCAATATTTATGTATTGTTCCATCTCCCAAATTTTTTGGGGAATAAGTTAGGTTTTTGTTATGTTTTAAAAACACGGTACATTATAATGTGTCACTTTTGTTCCCGGGTAACTTTTGTGTCGTCGACTTGTTTTCTCCCTCTGATCTGTTCTGAGTACGGAGAAAATTTTAAAATGACATTAAGAGATTAGGTACTTACTTGGTTTTTTTTACGTGAATTCCTGCCTCGGCGCGGCGTAGTGGTCTAACTAAGGGCTCGCCTACTAATCACTATAGGTCGCATGTAGTGATGCACACGAGACGAGACAAAGCCATGTCTAGTCTCGTGGTTTTTTGACGAGATGAGATCTCGTGATTTTTCGACGCGAGATTTATCGTCTCATGTTTTTGTTATGTTCGCCATTCGTGTTGAGACGGTCTGAGAGACGACAGACCTAGGTCTGTTATACCGTCTTAACGTGTGTGGCGAAAAAAAAAGCTAAAGATTTAGGTCTGTTTGTTAGTCTTATAGACCTAAGTCCCAAACTTTTTCCACCACATATGTTAGGACAGTTTGAAAAAATCTTGAGACCTAGGTCTGTGACTGTGAGACCTAGGTGACGCGATCTGTCGGACGATCTCAGCGTGAGTGACTGGCCCTATACGGAAGATATTGTTCGAAATCCTAATGCCAAATAATAACATGAAATAAAAAGGGTTGTGGGTTTCGAACCCGCGTTCTTCTATTCACCCGGCGAGCGTCCTAGCTTCTCAGGCTACCAATGTTTAGAGTGTCTGAAGAGGCCAAAGTTTTGATTAAAATCCTTGCCGTGGCATTATTCAATAGAAAAGACATTTTCAATTTCCATAGTACCGAAATGAATTTTCCATCCCCGAAATAAAATACTTTTCAGACATTTTTCCCATCATTGGAGGAAAATTTATGATTTTTTAAATGTAAAATAAAATGTTTAGTCAGTGGTGAATACTTTTCAGACATTTTTCCCATCATTGGAGGAAAATTTATGATTTTTTAAATGTAAAATAAAATGTTTAGTCAGTGGTGTAGAATGGATAGAATCTAACAAATCTAAATGGAGACCTGTTAGAAATAATTTAAATGACATCTACCCTGTACTCTGACCCGTAACTACTTAAGTTAAATGAGAAGTAGTTTACAAGGGACAAGATGAATATTCTGGATAATATGTACCTATAGAGGAGTATTTTAAGTTATATTTTTGGGATTTTATTTGCCTAATTTCCTACTAATCGTGTCCTTCATGATACCCTCTTTACTATTCTTGTACTGACAGATCAAGAGAAGAAAGTTCGAATGTTCAACTGTCAGAAGTGTACAAAGAGTTTTCGTCATGTAAGTTATTGACAACCTTTGCCTTTGTTGGACTAATTTTTGGCTGGAGTTGAACCAGCCCTCTTCCTAAGATCTCTCTATGAGAGTCGAACAGGAAGAGAC
>NW_007384472.1:0-3859 GCF_000475195.1 Diaphorina citri | reverse complement strand
CATTTGAACCAGGAGTTGAAGCAGAATCCTAATACACAACGTCACAACGAATAATAAACGTCAATTTCTCTTCAATATAACCAGTGGTGTTCATTTCGAAGAAGATTGGCATTGTTTTGATACTCTCAGAGGTGTCAGAGTGGGTATCTATTTCTCTACAGTCTCTTTTTGGTTATAAATGTTCTAATGCAATGTAGGTACACAAAAACAAGAAATTATGAACAAAGAGCGAAATTTTGGCCCAGCGCAATCTCTAACTTATAGTCTCATACCTACGAAGATTTGATTTTTTCCTCCTTGTTTATGGAAATAAACCACACATCTGCGAGCGTTATCATAAATTAACGACCGAAACTACATTTCTGAATTTGCAACATAAAAACAAATTAAGGATTCGATTCTTGGTATTCTGGAGCGATCCTGAGCTCTAAGGTTGACAGTACATACACATAAATAACAAATAAAAATGACATAAAATAAATCAGCCATATTAACCAGATACCAGAGAATCATCAGACTTACCCATAACTTACGTCACACCGTTGCTGAAACACACTTCTGCCACATAAATAGAAATCTACTGACGAGTCTAATGCTTGTGCCAGCAATGCCACTTTCTTTTGAAACAGAAATGGCCCCCTGAAGGGAGACTGTCATGGTGACGAAATGTGGTGATTCTTTGAATTTATTGAACGACCTCTGTTTGAACCAACTCGTAATGACTACACGAGATAATGACTTAAATGAGAACCAATGAAACACATCGAAGGTTCTAAGAAGAAAAGTGCAGTGTTATGGGCAAAGTCTGTAGTACTATGGACAAAGGTTGCAGTTTTATGAACATGGTGAGAAAAATACCATGAAGAACAGTTACTGTGGAAATATCTTGAAAAGAACTACCTAGAAAAGTCTGTAGTACTATGGACAAAGGTTGCAGTTTTATGTACATGGTGAGAAAAATACATTAATCACCATGAAGAACTGTGGAAATATCTGGAAAAGAACTAGCTAGATAAGTCTGTAGTACTATGGACAAAGGTTGCAGTTTTATGTACATGGTGAGAAAAATACATTAATCACCATGAAGAACTGTGGAAATATCAGGAAAAGAACTAGCTAGAAAAGGACTGATACCAAATGCCGACCCTCTTTGAGCAAGGAACGGCAAAGAAGAACAGAGAGGACAGAATGAGATCTTTATGATTTGGAACCACAAGTGATTTTTTTACTGAAACTAAGTACAAGTGATTGTTTCACAGGGGCTGAGCAAGGAACGGCAAAGAAGAACAGAGAGGACAGAATGAGATCTTTATGATTTGGAACCACAAGTGATTGTTTTACTGAAACTAAGTACAAGTGACTGTTTCACATCAGGGGCTCTGTTAACTGGGTACGAATACCTACATTCCTGAAATATCGGTATTGGTATCCAATTGTTCTTGTAATGTCTTACCTACATGCAACTAGGACAGGTCCAGAAGAATATAACAACTTAATAACCTTTCCCTGCAATAATTACAGTAAGGCTAGAGTTCAGTGAGCTGTAGACTTGTTAACTGGGTACGAATACCTACATTCCGGAAATATTGGTATTGGTATCCAATTGTTCTTGTAATGTCTTACCTACATGCAACTAGGGCAGGTCCAGAAGAATATAACAACTTAATAACCTTTCCCTGCAATAATTACAGTAAGGCTAGAGTTCACTGAGCTGTAGACCTCACACAGAAAAGGGGCCCTTCACCCTTCTGCAAGGGCCAACAGGGCCCGAAATTTAGTTAGCGAATTACGGGATTGGCCCAGATAACAATACAAAAATCGAAAACAAAATTGGCAGGAAATTGTTTAAAACGTGCCATAATAATGTTTATTGCTTTATTGTATTGTTTTAATTATAATTATCATCATCGGAAGGACTCTCTCTCTCTCTCTCTCTCTTCCAATCTGTCTCTGTCCCCTACTTATCATTCTCTCTTTTTCTCCCCTCTATATTTCTTTTACTTTCTCCTTTTCCCTCCCACAATATCTTTATTTATCTCTCTATCACACATCTCTCTCTCTCTCTCCTCTTCCCAGTACATTCATTTCAAATTAATTACTCATAAAGCAAGGAATGCTTTTCAAATTTCCGAATCCAGCTTGCAATTTGGAATGTACTGATATATTAAGAACAATTCTGCTTCTTCTGCACTAAAAATCAATTATGCCAGTCAAGGTCAATGAAAAACCTGTCGCTGTGTTGTTTACTTTTTGTTTTGTTATGACAGAAAGTCACACCTTTCTCTCATGGTTAACCGTGAGGAACTCTAATCCATATCCTAGATGAATTCTCTTGCAACCACTAGATTTTTCTTAGATCAATATCTGCACGCGTTGGCACCAGTGCTTCGAGGAAAGGTGGACATGGTTGGGAACTATTTCATCACTGGGTACACCCACACCTCGCGGAGGGCCCTACCCTACATATCTTGGATCCTCAGCCAACTTTTACCTACAACTTTGACATCTTCATCCATTTTCATCCTATAGGTAGGCATACCCACTAGTCTAAAGGTGTGTCCACACATCTTTCCTATCAACTAGCACATGGCATTGCCTTCAGTGAAACTTTGTGAATCCGACCAAGTCAAGAAAGTTTGACCGCGCTATTCGAGATATTATACCTACGCTACATAGGTAGATTAAACTCACCTTTACTAGTGTCATGGGTTTCGAGCTGGAATCCTCTGTTGTCAAACGTACAGTCTTCGTTCGAGCCCGCGTTGTATCCTGTCAGTACGATATTGCCTCCTGCGATGTTGCCGTTGATTGCAACGTTGCCAGTTTCGTCCTTGTTCTCATCCTCGTCACTCATGATGTAGCTTTTCTTGTTTGGCATTGTGAAGAGATCTTTTTATCTAAGAAAAAGGAAGCTCACAATGGATAGGTATAAAGAGAAAAGAGAGTTCGAAAAAATTAAGGATGCATTTTTAGAAAGGTTACCATGGAAAAAATCTTAAAAAATATGACAATTATGATGACCTAATCACTGAATTTCACAATTATACTGACTTGTTTGGAATTAAATGTTATCAGCACTTGATTTTGTAACAATTTATTTGTACTGAATCACGTTAAAAAAAAAATAGATTTTTGTCAATATTGTCTCTTGGAAGCGGTCAAAACAGTTTAAAATTCCAACGGATATACTCATAACACTAACGAACTAAATTAAAATTATTAAAAACAGTTGCACAAGAGAATTAACTTTCACGCGAACTCATGTCAGTTGCATTTCTGTCAACAATCCTTTCGATTTGAACAGGTTATGATTTATATTTGTTATTTATTGGAGTTTTAATTTTAAATTCTTGAAATGACACAAATGCAGGACAAAAACTGTTGCCAAATTTGCTGACGTCTTCCTGATTCTGACGTGTTCTTCGCTATCGCCAAAACTTTAATCTATTGATTCCAATAATTCCATACTCGTTCAATACACAACAGGTGTAGTGCTTTGCAAGCTTAGTTCTTTCTTCTCTAACGAGTGTTTTGCTGGTGTCAGAGTTTGTCCTTTCTAATTATGGCTTTCCAGAATTGTTTTCAAGTTGCTTGTCCTAATTGTTCTCCAGAGATTGATTGTCCTATTTGTTTCCCCGTCAGAGTTAGTCTAATTGTTTGTTTTCCAAGTTTTTCTTGTTTGTGTGTGGGTGTAGATTGTGATTTATCACCAGAACGTTGTCACTTATATCGTTTTGACTCTCCAACTGCTTCTGCTGCTTCGGGTATTGTTTATTGTTTCCAAACAGGCGACATTCCTCCGTCCTGAGAACAAAAGAGAAACATTTGTTAGAGCTGTGTCGACTGTCACATCTTATTG
>NW_007384471.1:1841-3859 GCF_000475195.1 Diaphorina citri | reverse complement strand
AAGCTCAATTGTATAGTGTATAACCTATCTAAATTCAGTGGATATAGAAAAATATGAGATAAATATGAGGTACCTCTACCTATACTAAACAGAACTTCTAAATCCACAACGGAACATAACTTCTTACGCCAAGATGATATAGAGGTAGGTACTGGAGGTATTATTGGGAGGTTGAGGGAAAAATAAAACATGGGGTTTCCCTCAGGTTTTATTTTCTCACGAAACAACGAGAAGACATGAAAATAAGAAACAGACGGAGAGGTGAAGATGGAGGGATAAGAAGATGGAGGGATACGGGAAATAGAGATGGAGAGAGAAGTATTGCAGAAGAGAGTAGATGGAGGAGGAGGAGGAAGAAGAAGGAAAAAATAGATGGAGGAAAGAGGATGTGGAAGTATAAATTCTTGGAGGAGAGAGAAAATGGAAAAAATAGATGGAGGAAAGAGGATGTGGAAGTATAAATTCTTGGAGGAGAGAGAAAATGGAGGAAGAATGGGAGAGGAAAAGAGAGATAAACAAGAGGAGAGAGAGGAAAAGCAGAGCAGTGGCGAACAAAAGGGACAGGAAAATTGAGAAATTTGGAATTCCTCAAAAAGAATCCAAAGGCCTTTGAAAATTTGGACGGTTATCCGTCTGGGAGAACACAATATTCTAGCTGTTTCGGGGTGCACTCAGTCTGAGGACAGCGGAAGGGCTGGTTAAATTCCCAGTGAAAAATGGGCAATATGAACTTGGCAATTTAAGAGCCAGTGTAAGTCATGAAGACCAGTATACGCAAGAAAAACTCCTTGGTTAGAAAGAGTGTAGTACGAGACATATTGAGACATACGTAGGTACGAGGTATCAAGACATTCAAGGTAATAGGTATCAAGACATTCAAGGTAATAGGTATCAAGACATTCAAGACTCATCCAATACATCCATTCCCAACAATTCCATCTAGGCTTCGCCACTGCGAACTAGGGAGTAGGAGGGAGAAAGGGGAGGTGAAATAAAGAAAAACAGCTCCGAATATGTTTTGTATCCCCCCAAAGAATTTAACTTTGAGGGTGAATAATGGTGGAAAATACGGGTATGCAAGATATGGAAACCATGGCGTGAAAAGAAGACAACTTGAGAAGTAACGGGGGTCTTAATGCTAGGTGGTGTATTTGAGTAAGAAGGAGAAGGAGGAGGAAAGGGAGAAGATGAAGAAGAAAAAGAAGGATAAGAAAAAAGAAGAAGAAGAAAAAGATGGTGTATTAGGATAAGATAGTGAAGTACATTCCTCAGAATTCATATACATATATTTACCCGAGAAAAAATTCCGTAAAACGGCATTTAGTAACAGCCCTTTGACTCGCAAAGTTCTGCAAATAGGTACTTCCAGTTGATCATTTTATGCTAGGGATCCAGAAGGCGCAGGAGGAGAAGGAAAATTCCCTGGTTACTCATTTTGTCTGCTCTTTAGTTTTGAAACCTCACCTAAGTAAGCACAACTGGTCTATTCACTAGAAGCCCTATATCGTCTCAAAATGAGATGGCTATGAGCAACCTAATAAAAAGATGCCCTGCAAATATAACAAACACCGAAAAAATGTTCTCTCTCTTTTCACAGGAAGTTAAAGGGAGTATGTGAACAACTTAAAAAGTCGAAAGAAAGGGTATAAATTCCTCGACGGACGGGGGAGCAACTTATCAAAGGTCGAAGATAAGGGGTTATAAAATTCCTCGACGGACCTGAACGCAACCTTCATAAAAGTCCGAAAGAAGTTATAAAATTCCTCGACGACGCAGGACTTAGCAACTTATAAAAGTCGAAGAGAAGAGGGAAAAGAACAGGGGAATATGCGACAGTAAAAGGAAAGGCGACTTAAGGTTTTTACCTTCCAGTTATAGCAAATAGGGACAGTCATATAAAATATGTATGAATTAGGTGTTTTTATGAGTTCATTATAATGTTTCATGTTATTTTCCCTCCGAAGAAACCATTTTTACGGGAGTGACTTGTTACCGCATTAACTTTCGCGTTTTACGGA
>NW_007384471.1:0-701 GCF_000475195.1 Diaphorina citri | reverse complement strand
TTCGATCTGCTTGGAAACTTGAAAACGGCGAAACGCCATGCAAATGATTGATTCCGTGACTGGCAGTTGCGGGGCCCACTCAGCCTCGTGAGGAAAATGAGTAGCTATGACATATAAATGCGCATAGCGACCGGTGCCAGCATCATAGGTAAACATTGGATTTTAGGATCATTGAGATATTGGGAAAAATCCTACAACGCTGCAGTGAGCACCAAAGTTGTGACATAATAACAGAAATAAACTGCATTTACATTACATTACATTTATACGTAAGACACATTTTCTAAACGAACAACGAGTTGTATGTTGTGTGAGACACATCCACCAAAGGACCAACGTTAGTGGAGATGCCAAATCTCCGAATCAACAAGAGCGATGTACTGAACTTTGTTAGCTACTTACTATGTATTATTTCCGAGTTCTTCAGCTGACAAAGTCACAAAAAAAATTCAAACAGTCTATAGTTTAGTTTTTAGATTGAGGCTTAGGACAGTCACTCGTCAGGTGTCAGGTACCTATACCTGATAGTTAGTGGCTGGCCTTAGGTGTAGGGGCAAACAGCCCTAAAAGATGTGTTAAGCTTATACGAATTGTTTAGCTCTGCTTTTTCCCTGGTTCTATACGGACAAAATAATTTAACAAGACAATGAAAGGGCTTAACACGAATCTGAAGTAAAAACATCCCTGTGATCCAGAAAGAA
>NW_007384470.1:0-3860 GCF_000475195.1 Diaphorina citri | reverse complement strand
GGAACCAGATCACGTACAAGACCTCTTTCAACTACTTTGAGAATGAGATACTGAAATACTTTGAGAATTTTAAAATGTAGATTATAATTCCCATTTCTAGTAAAGGGGCCATGTGTGAGTTGGAACAGCTGAGAATTCCAGCGATAGAACAGGGGGTTGATAACTGGATACAGTTTTAGAAAGCAAGGAAGAAAGGTTGGAGAGTTATTTATGTAAAACAGTAGGAACGCTATCTTATCTGTAGTTTGCTTAGGTATCTCCGGTAGTAGAAGTGGGAGGTTACAATGTTACCGAGCTCATGTCATGAGTTTTGCCAGACCACAAGCGTCCAATGTAGCAGTTGTTTCATCGCTACGAAATAAAAACGGCGGTGAAACACTCATCTTTAAAAAAAAAAAAAATTATGTAAAACAGTAGGAACACTATCTTATCTGTAGTTTGCTTAGGTATCTCCGGTAGTAGAAGTGGGAGGTTATAATGTTACCGAGCATGTTACAAGTTTGGTTTTGTTTCATGAAGTTGAACTGAATGACTGCTCTTTAATGGGTTGTATAATGGAAGCCTTGTGGTTTCCTTTTGTTTTCATTTTCTGGGAACTCTATTTCCTCCATAAAATTTTGGTAAATAAGTAGATATTGACAGTATAGAGGGTCATTAGGCGATCCTTTCTACATACTCAGTATACTGAGCATACAAATCGACTACAACTACTACGAATAGCAACCATATTATTAGAATAGATTTTTTGTTTTTCTCTTTTGAGTGACAGGGTTCTCCTGAAAGAGCTCAACCTTAAAGAGCAACCACTGATCTTTTATTTCTTTTTGAGCTTTCAAGAATTCAAGATATTTTTCCTGGGAGGTCTTGCGTGTTCCTCGAATTGGTGAGTCTCTTGGATCCAAGTAATTCACTATCTTCAGAACTCAGAGACAAGACAACTTGTAGCCCGAGGCGGTTGAGGCGAAGCTCAGTACGATTATTGACGTTGATTAGGTAAATAAAGGTAATTACTTTGATTGAGAATCAATGCTGGGGAGAATCGGGGAAAGAATTCCACGAAAGGAGAGATCGGTGATCTTGTCAGTTGTGACATGACTGTGCAAAAATGTTTTCAGACGGTTGTAGGTACTTGTAGTATCTTTACTTCTTAGGAAAAGAATTCTACCCTCCTTTGAAAAACCAACGAATTTCGAGAGCTTGTCTAATCTTTCTCGGCTTCCAAAAATGTTTAGTCCTTCTATTTACAGTAGGACCTCTTGGGGAGACCCTGGATGCAAGTATCGTGCTTGGCTTTACTATTAATAGCTTGTACTATTTGGTTTTTTTATCTGCTCCGTGCATCAGGCCAAAACAAGCTCCAATGCTATGTGCTCGGAGTTTTAAATAGTGTAGTGCTCTGCTGGAATTCCGCAGGAGAATGCTGCTGTTTTTGCTGTTATCTACACAGATGGATGGATTTACGGATTGCATTTTTAGGGCATGGTGTTGTAGCGGTTCTATACTTTACCTGACATTGTGCGCTTACAACGGATGCGAATTCTGTGATCCGTGCAAGTTGAACAAGTTTATTTTGGAAAGGAAGGATGTATGTAAACATTGTAAAGTTGTAAACACTTGCGTGGTCCTCTGATTCAAAAAACTCAATTAATCTTGTTCCTATATCGGGGAAAAGAACATACTACAGAATTCGTGGTATCAATTTACGTATGTATGATTCACCAGCTGAATTTATCTCTCCTTCCACCCATAGACAGGAGACCTTATGTTCCCTAGAGTCTGGTACAAGAAATCTAAAAAGCACTAAAAACCAGCTGGTCGTTCTGCCATCTCATATGACTCATCAACATTACTATCTGCCAGTTTCTGCTAGTCTGCCCACATACAACAAGTTCGAGTGGATATTCAATCGAAGTAATAAGTATAAAAGGTGTATTTATTGGCAGCAAACAATAAGATCAAGACGCGAACCAATCATACACCAGGTGACTTTGTTGGCTCCTTTCTTCTTCACAATGTTCTTTTCTTCAACTTCACAATGTTGTCCTTTCAGCTTTGCTAATGTCCGCCACACACGTTCAAGCCGCTTTATAGGCGGCTTGTTAACCTGCTTGTTGCTTGATGAAAATTCATCTCTTCGACGTGATTCAACCTGCCTGTTAATGTCCGTTTAAGCATGCTTGAACGTGTGTGGCGGGCACAAGTGACCACTTACCACAGGTCTACAACTGTTACAGTCACATGTTAGATCTGAGAATGCTTGGACACGGTTCGCACATAGTCTTGGAGCATTCTCAGAGGTAACATGTGCTTGTGGACCTTAGCCTCATGTCCGCCACACACGTTAAGACAGTCTGACAGACCTGGGTCTCAAGCCTTTTCCGTCACACGTTAAGACGGTCTCAGGTTTCTGAGAGCGCAGTCTGTCAGACAGTCTGAGCGTGAGTGGTGGACCTTAGCGGCCATTTGAAGTGACTTCTCATAACTTATAACAAATCAGTGTTTTATGTTTTACTATGAAGAAAACATCTATAAATTATTCTAATTGAAAAGCCCATTCATGCCCTGATAAAAAGTACTTAGATCCCCACTAATAATTGGTGATAATAAGGGCTAGGCCAGCACGTACCAATCGTTCCACGGAAGCCTTGGTTTCCTTTTGTTTTCATTTTCTGGGAACTCTATTTCCTCCATAAAATTTTGGTAAATAAGTAGATATTTTGACAGTAAAGAGGGTCATTAGGCAATCCTTTCTACATACTCAGTATACTGAGCATACAAATTGACTACAACTACTACGAATAGCAACCATATTATTAGAAAAGATTTTTTGTTTTTCTCTTTTGAGTGACAGGGTTCTCCTGAAAGAGCTCAACCTCAAAGAGCAACCACTGATCTTTTATTTCTCTTTGAGCTTTCAAGAATTCAAGATATTTTTCCTGGGAGGTCTTGCGTGTTCCTCGACTTGGTGAGTCCCTTACAGGGTTCTTCTGAAAGAGCTCAACCTTAAAGAGCAACCACTGATCTTTTATTTCTCTTTGAGCTTTCAAGAATTCAAGATATTTTTCCTGGTAGGTCTTGCGTGTTCCTCGACTTGGTGAGTCCCTTATAAGACCCTAATACGAAGAGAATTTTATAGTAACTGCAGATAATTTCATGGTAACCTAGTAACTTCTGAGAACGTCTAGATCTTTCACCCTCTCAACATAACATACTCTCTTCATGTACTTGACATAAATTTCAAGTTTTACAACCACAATGATGTTCTCACCCCAAGATCTCCTGGTCAGGATTCACCAGAGAAAGATAAAGGAAGACAATAACCAGAAAAGAAAGAAAGGAAACAATGTACAAAACCAGTTTCTAAAGAGTACCTACCTGTGCTGGTACTAATAAAAATAAAGTCTAGAAAGATTCTAGTCTTAAAAACAAAAGACTACGTTGGGTCTATACGATCTTTGGTTGCACAGCAGTATTCAGCTGTTTGGATAAATTTATTGTAGACTAGCCTTCTATGAAAGTTCATTGGGAAGCGTAGTATCTTATAGGTTCTTAATTTAGAAAGAAGGGAAGGATCACCACAAAAGGTGATTGATGGAGGAACAAAATGTCCATACAACCAACTTGAATTTACACCCAGAAAGCCACAATTTCTCACACAGGGGTGTCAATAGCATTATTGATTTAACCAGGTTGCAACTTCCGAGGAATGTCTCTGGGATTGTCTACACATTGTATGAGAATTTTGCCAATTTGGGAAGAGAAGAGATACAATACTTTTTTACGTTATATATAAAAATGGATACTTACGAGTAGGTTTTTATATCCCGACTCGGAGTTTCGTCTATTTCATAGACATTTTC
>NW_007384469.1:0-3861 GCF_000475195.1 Diaphorina citri | reverse complement strand
ACAGTTTGGGAATCCCTGAGAGATATAAAAAAAACACACTAGTTTGTCTCTCGTTTCAGCTCACGGTAAACGCAGTGGCACTAGTAACGATGGCCAATGGTTTCTGTCCAAACTAGGACCCGCCGATTCCTGGAAATCCAGGAGAACCTTGCTGCCCCTTTCCCTGGAATCTTCGGCCCTCAGGTAACACTTAGGAAGTTCTAGGAAATACCTACCTGAAATCACAGGAATAATGGCTGCCTAAATCTGAGAAGAAAATGGAACATGGTCCGTCTATTCTATTCTATTCTATTCTACGGATTGATTTACGAATTTGTTCTGTTTGTTTCTCCATGTTTCAGGATCAGCTTGTCTCAGCTACGGACATTCTTGCTGGGGAGGTAAGTTGATAGTTTATTAGAAACAGAATAATTTGTGATAAGCTAGTAAGCAGGTTTAATCACCAGCCCGGGGTCTTACGTCCCTATTAGGGTCTTAGGTCCCTCTTAGATCCCACACTTTGGGTCTTACGGCCCGTTCTTAGGTCCCACAGTTTGGGTCCTTCGGCCCGTTCTTAGGGTCTTAGGTCCCACAGTTTGGGTCCTTCGGCCCGTTCTTAGGGTCTTAGGTTCCACAGTTTGGGTCTTACGGCCCGTTCTAAGGGTCTTAGGTCCCATAGTTTGGGCCTCACGTCCCAAAGTTTGGGTCTTACGGCCTGTTCTTAGGGTCTTAGATTCCACGTCCCACAGTTTGGGTCTTACATTCCGTTCTTAGGGTCTTAGGTCCTAAATCTCACAGTTTGGGAATCCCTGAGAGATATAAAAAAAACACACTAGTTTGTCTCTCGTTTCAGCTCACGGTAAACGCAGTGGTACCAGTAACGATGGCCAATGGTTTCTGTCCAAACTAGGACCTGCGAATTCCTGGAAATCCAGGAGAACCTTGCTGCCCCTTTCCCTGGAATCTTCGGCCCTCAGGTAACTTTTAGGAAGTTCTAGGAAATACCTACCTGAGATCACAGGAATAAGGGCTGCCTAAATCTGAGAAGAAAATGGAAAATGGTCCAAAAATTTGCAATTTTGCACTCGTATTTCGATTGCAAATATTTTTACGGATTAGAGGTACCTACTTTCTGTTGTTCTCGTGTTGACCCAGCACCTAAATGGGAAAGTAACATGGTCCGAAAATTTGCAATTTTGCACTCGTATTTCGATTGCAAATATTTTAACGGATTAGAGGTACCTACTTTCTGGTGTTCTCGTGTTGACCCAGCACCCAAATGGGAAAGTATTGTGTATCTTCTGACCCGTCTCTTTCAGATGGGCATGCTACGACAGAGACCACACGAGTCTGATGTAGTTGTATACATATTTCAAATTTGTTCAGTAATAAAACATTAGTCCAGCATCTCTTCATTATTTTCAATTGATATAAACTAAAATAGCACAGGATAGAGGGGAGTGGAAAAAGCGGTTTTCTGGGGGTCCTGGGCCCACGCGGCCTGTTAGAACCCGGACCCGGCGATAAAGTAAGCTGGGAAAGTATTGTGTATCTTCTGACCCATCTCTCTCAGATGGGCATGCTACGACAGAGACCACACGAGTCTGATGTAGTTGTATACACATTTCAAATTTGTTCAGTAATAAAACATTAGTCCAGCATCTCTTCATTATTTTCAATTGATATAAACTAAAATTGTGCTATTTAGAAATAGAGAGGGGAGTGGAAAAAGCTGTTTTCTGGGGGTCCTGGGCCCACGAGGCCTGTTAGAACCCGGCGATAAAGTAAAGAGTAATAAAGCATTAGTCCAGCATCTCTTCATTATTTTCAATTGATATAAACTAAAATAGCACAGGATAGAGGGGAGTGGAAAAAGCTGTATTCTGGGGGGTCCTGGGCCCACGAGGCCTGTTAGAACCCGGCGATAAAGTAAGGTAAGGTATAATCTAAAATGTATTTAATCTGCTCTTTTCAGACATTTGAACTTGAACGAAAACTCGCTAGAGGGCGCGGATAACACTCTCGACCTTCTCCCGTCCGAAACCGACTATCCCGAGGAAGACGAAGATAATCCTGCCGCTCTGGGAGTCGAAGCCGCGGTCCGTGGTCCCCGAAGCAGTCCCAACAAGGAGAAACCGGTTATTGTGATGGAGCAATCTCCCCGTCTGTATAAACTGCTGGTAAGATATCAAAAGGAATATTATTTGTGGTGAAGCAGAGGACCTCACATTAAAAAAAAGAAGATGATTGTTTCACCGCCGTTTTTATTTCGTAGCAATGAAACAACTGCTACATTAGACTCGCATAGTCTGTATCGTAGCATGATGCCCATCCCGAAGTATGCCTCTCAACAGATGCGCGAGAAGAGACACCTTATTTGTTTAGAATAGTTTGCCCGCGGAGGGAATTGAACCCGCGGAGAGCTATTTTCCAAGCTAACTAGGCTTGGCTTGGTAGATGTATCTTGGTAGACGTATGACAATACGGTATTTTATCAAAAAATATTATTTTCCCCTGATGTATACTCCGTTAAGGCCCACTTGTCGTTTGAAAAAAAAAAATCGTGTCGTGCGTAGTGGGATCAGTCTCATCTAAATTACGTTGCCTACAGGACATTCGGAAAAAAATCGTGTGAAACTGACGACAAGTAGAAACGGACCTTTACTCTGTATACCTGCCTCGTGGAATGAAGATTTTTAGACTCGTCATGAAATTATAAACCAAAACTCCCCATAAACAAAAATCGTCGAAATTTATAATCCAACGGCTTTCAAAATAATGTACCTATTTAGCCCCTGGATTTTTTTTTCCCCCAAGAGAAAATGTATTAGGTATTCTTGGGGGGGGGGGACTGGACGATGCGACGTTGTTTTGATGCCTCACTCAATCTTCTTCTTATTCTTCGCCTTTTCCCATGTTCAGAGGGGGTCGGCGTTTGTCGTTGGCCTCTCAATTAACTTTAGAGTGATCCCTTTGAAGCCAACAGGTTTTGGCTGAACAAAATTTTCCGAGTGGATGTTCTTCACACTCAACCTTTTGATATAGCATAAGGACACTCAAAGACAATCTCACTCAACAAGGTGTGCTGAAGATTAGCTTACCTTGTGTGTACTTTTCATCAATGAGATTCCCCTGGCAGCTCAGCTGGGCTATGAGGAACACTCCTCTGTCCTCTCCTAACTCTTCACTGATACGTTGTATTTCTTGCAGTGGGCCGGGCCCAGCTATAGAATGAACGGTGACCAGGTGGGCCCACTCTCCTATCAGACGAAACTGGTGGCCCACCGTGGCGCCAATGTCGGCCAACTTCCTGCAAGCGATCATAATAATAAAGTAATTTTTAATTATGTTAAGCATTATTTACTGAAATGCTTGTCATAGGTTATTAGTGTTATTACAATATTACACCTAGATAAATTTCATGACTTGACTTGGATTCAAACCACAAACATCCAGATCCGAAGTCCAACGCGTTAACCACTGAGGTCGGTGACCGTGGGCCCACTCTCCTATCAGACGAAACTGGTGGCCCACCGTGGCGCCAATGTCGGCCAACTTCCTGCAAGCGATCATAATAATAAAGTGTTCTTTAATTATGTTAAGCATTATTTACTGAAATGCTTGTCATAGTTATTAGTGTTATTACAATATTACACCTAGATAAATTTCATGACTTGACTTGGATTCAAACCACCAACATCCAGATCCGAAGTCCAACGCGTTAACCACTGCACCACTGAGGTCGGTGACCGTAATAATATAATAGAACATAAATACGAGTACCTACCTAGCAATCGAACCCGCTAAGTAGCGTTCTGTTGATAAATTAGGTATAATTCAAACGTTCAGAAAGCCAGCCTGGTTAGCTAGCTGGTAACAACT
>NW_007384468.1:0-3851 GCF_000475195.1 Diaphorina citri | reverse complement strand
TTTTAGTCTCATTCGAGCAGGATAAACAAGGTATATTCTATTCTATTCTATTCTATTCTACCTAATTATAAAATATAACTTAAACACAACTAGGTATAAAAATATAACATAAACACAATTATAAACATAACATAATTATTATGAACATGACACTTAAGAACTCTTGAAAAAGAAAAAACATGGAAAACAAAGAAATTCCTCTGCATGCTGAAAAATCTGAAAATGCCTTAAGAGGGGAAATCTTGTAGGTACAATACATCTCAACGAACACAAAAACAAACTTCAAAAAGATCATAAGAAAGGAAATATGTAAAAGAAGCCTAAAGTACCTAAGGCAGAAGAACTGACATACCGAAAGGAAACAACAAAAGACTCAACAAAACAACAAAAAGAATCAACTTATTCCGGAACAAAAACCCCACAAAGGATTTCCAGGCCAATTACCTATGTACATGGGACTGATGTGACCTAGAAAATAATAAAGGAGAGACGATGAGAGAGAGAGAGAGAGAGAGAGAGAGAGAGAGAGAGAGACGAATACAGACAAAGGGTGAGAGGAAAGGAAGAGAAAGAGGGGAGACAAGAAAGAAGGGAAATAAGGAGGGATAATTTATAGGTAAAATGTTAATCATAAAATAAACTACATAGGTACCTATATTTTTTATTTTATAAGTATCTAGTGCCTATTGAATGTAATAAAATTAAAGTTAAGACCTTTCTTAATCATGGGGGAAAAAATACAATAAGAGGAACGGAGAAAACAATTCTCAGAATTTCTTTCTCAGAGAAATTTTTGTTTCTCAGAAGAAAAAATTCTAAGAAAGATTCAGGACAGAATCTGAAAAGATGTTGAAAATTCTTTGAGTGACAAGAAGCATACCCTTGTTTCATATTTTCTCTCTCTCTCTCTCTCTCTCTCTCTCTCTCTCTCTCTCTCTCTCTCTTCCTCCCCCTCTTTTTTTATTTGTTTATACTTCCGTATTCTCTTTTTCTCTGTATTTCAATGATCCTTTCTCTCTCTCTCTCTCTCTCTCTCTCTCTCTTTCCCGCTCTACCTCCTTTCCTTTGTACTTTTTTCTCTCTTTCCTCCATTGTTTACTTGTCCTTATTTCTCTCTCTCTCTCTTTTCCTCTTCCTTCTTTTCTTTTCCTCTCTCATTCTGCCTCTCTCTTCAACTTTTTCCATCCTCCCGCTCATTTTTTCATTATTCTTTCCCTCCCTCTTACTTTCTTTTTCTCTTACCTTGTAGATTGGTATATTATTTTTGTATATCTTTACCTTCTTGTTGATTTCTCTATCGTTAAAAATTCCGAGAAGAAAGAACAAAAAGTTTTTTTTTTTAAATCTTTGTCAAGGCAGAGTGACATGTTAAAGACGACGTACTAAATGAGACATACAAAGACATACTATAAAAGAGACATGCTAAATGAACATGTGACATTTTGACCTCAAGATCGTCTCAGAGGCATTTCATTCTTTAAATCTTCTTCTTCTTCTTCTTCTTCTTCTTCTACTCTTTCCCCTTCTCGTTCCCTTCCCCTCTAACCCTCTCCTCCTTCTATTTCTTCTTCTTTCTCTTCTCCGTCTCCTTCTCCTTTTTCTTCTTCTTCTCCTTCTCCTTCTCCTCTATTTCAATTTATCTTTCTCTTACTCATTTTCCTCTATCCTTACTCAATATCTACCTATGCCATTTTGTTTTTTCTCTCTCTCTCTCTTAACCAGAGTCTATGTGTAATTTTCTCTCTCCTTCCCTCTTTTTTCCATTTTTTTGCCTCTTTTTTGCCCTCTCTCTTTTTCCCTTTCCCTGTCTCTATTTTTTTCCATTGCTACATAAGACTCTCCCCTCTCTCTAAATCAAAATCTCTTCATTGTCATTCTCTCTCTCTCTCTCTCTCTTTCTTTCTTTCTCTCTCTCTTTCTCCCTCTCTCAGTTTTCTCTCTCTCTCTCTCTCTCTCTCTCTCTCTCTCTCTCTCTCTCTCTCTCTTTCTCTCTCTTTCTCTTTCTTTCTCTCTCTTCCTCTCTCTCTCTCTCTATTACTCTTTTTCTCATATTTTTCCATCTCTCTATTTGCTTTTCTCTCTTCTTCTCTCTCTCTCTCTCTCTCTCTTAAGTAACCCTTTTCGTTTTAACACCATCACATCACCCAATGTATTTTTTACATTATCTTCCTCCTTCCGTCTGTAAATGAACATGTGACATTTTGACCTCAAGATCGTCTCAGAGGCATTTCATTCTTTAAATCTTCTTCTTCTTCTTCTTCTTCTTCTTCTTCTTCTTCTACTCTTTCCCCTTTTCGTTCCCTTCCCCTCTAACCCTCTTCTCCTTCTATTTCTTCTTCTTTCTCTTCTCCGTCTCCTTCTCCTTTTTCTTCTTCTTCTCCTTCTCCTTCTCCTCTATTTCAATTTATCTTTCTCTTACTCATTTTCCTCTGTCCTTACTCAATATCTACCTATGCCATTTTGTTTTCTCTCTCTCTCTCTCTCTTAACCAGAGTCTATGTGTAATTTTCTCTCTCCTTCCCTCTTTTTTCCATTTTTTCCTCCTTCTCCTTCTCCTCTATTTCAATTTATCTTTCTCTTACTCATTTTCCTCTATCCTTACTCAATATCTACCTATGCCATTTTGTTCTCTCTCTCTCTCTCTTAACCAGAGTCTATGTGTAATTTTCTCTCTCCTTCCCTCTTTTTTCCATTTTTTTTTGTCTCTTTTTTGCCCTCTCTCTTTTTCCCTTTCCCTGTCTCTATTTTTTGCAATTGCTACATAAGACTCTCCCCTCTCTCTAAATCAAAATCTCTTCATTGTCATTCTCTCTCTCTCTCTCTCTCTTTCTTTCTTTCTCTCTCTCTTTCTCCCTCTCTCTTTTTCTTTCTCTCTCTCTCTTAACCCTTTTTCTCTCTCTCTCTCTCTCTCTCTCTCTCTCTCTCTCTCTCTCTCTCTCTCTCTCTTTCTTTCTTTCTCTCTCTCTCTTTCTTTCTTTCTCTCTCTCTTTCTCCCTCTCTCTCTTTCTTTCTCTCTCTTTCTTTCTCTCTCTCTCCTAACCCTTTTCGTTATCACCAATGTATTTTTTCTGTTTTCTTCCTCCATCCGTCTAAAGATTCTTGGCAATTTATGAAATAATTGTATGAACGCCTAGTAATTCATTAGGTATGCAATGTGCTGTATTTAGAAAACAATAACGGCGCGGCAATAGCACCCTGAGGGCACCAGTTCCCAATGGTTCACTGAAGTAAAGAAACGTTTTGCCTGGTAGGTACCTGGATGGGTGACCATCTGGGCAGTCGTGTCTTCCGTCTGTTTTTCTTTCTCTTTCATCCCACGCAAGACCCCACGTTCTCTCCTTCTCTCTCTCCCTTTCTCTTTTCCGCTCTTTCTCTCTCTTCCGCTTTTTCTCTTTCCCTCTTCTCCTTCTTCTCTGGTGTGGTTTTCTATCTTTTATGTTCTATCACAGCTTCGGGGCCTTTGGGGTTAGCATAACAAGAGCTGCTAGTATTACATCACCGGATTGCATTTCAGGATGCCAAACCCTTCCCGAACCTCTGTGCCAGAAAATATGCAACCCCCTCAGCTATTTTGCCAGAAAATATGCAAACCCTTCAGCCTTTGTGCTAGAATATATGCAAACCCTTCAGCCTTTGTGCTAGAAAATATGCAAACCCTTCAGCCTTTGTGCTAGAAAATATGCAAGCCCTTCAACCTTTGTGCTAGAAAATATGCAAACCCTTCAGCCTTTCTGCCAGAAAATATGCAAACCCTTCAGCCTTTGTGCTAGAATATATGCAAACCCTTCAGCCTTTGTGCTAGAAAATATGCAAACCCTTCAGCCTTTGTGCTAGAAAATATGCAAACCCTT
>NW_007384467.1:0-3864 GCF_000475195.1 Diaphorina citri | reverse complement strand
AGGCATGTTGCAGTGAAGTACAACATTACGTATGTGTTGTTTGTGTATGGGATACAAACATACAAGTATTAGGGCGCTATCATACTGAGCCTGCAGAGAGGAGTCGCAGAGTGACTCAGTGAGAGGCTGCGAGGGAAAGAGAAATAGAATGCACGCTCACTTCAGTAAACTGCGTGAGGTGAGTCGTTGAGTGAGTATTAAAAATGAGCAACTCATTTGACTGAGTGAGTTGTTCACTGAGGTGAGTCGAAAGTCGCATCTCTACTGAGACAACAGGAGGCATGCCGCAGTGAAACATGCTTCATGGCAGCATGTAGGCATGCTCCAAGACTGGATCAATCCAATGAATAAAGAATCTTTGAAGCATGGCTGTTGTTTCATGTTGACCCTCGATTTGAGATGATTTTGAAGCATGCTAAGGCCAGCCACTCACTATCAGATAGACCTGACGACAGGTACACCAGATCTAACTGATAGTGTGTGTGCTCCTAACGTGTCAGGTAGACCTGACAGAGGGACCTATTCAGCCGTACCTGTGTGTGACTGGCCTAAGGTGTATTTTGCTTTCTAGAATTTTTTGGAAACGGAATCGATTCCGATGGCACGCCATCTTGGATTTCCTATTTTTTTAGTTTCCAAAAGGAAACCGATTCCGTTTTCGAAAGTTTCCCAAAAGGAAAATGCCTACAGTACCTTACCTTCAGAAACCTCTACATGTTTCAGTGTAATAGCGCCTTTAACTCCTAGAAGGAGGAGAGAGATAGGGCAGAGGAGAAAGATTGGCCAAAGGAGGAGAGGGAGGAGAAAGAGAGCTCCTAGAAAGGAGGACAGAGATGGGACAAAGGAGAAAGGTGTCAGGTAGACCTGACAGAGGGACCTTTTCAGCCGTACCTGTGTGTGACTGGCCCAAGGTGTATTTTCCTTTCTAGAATTTTTTCGAAACGGAATCGATTCCGATGGCACGCCATCTTGGATTTCCTATTTTTTAGTTTCCAAAAGGAAACCGATTCCGTTTTCGAAAGTTTCCCAAAAGGAAAATGCCTACAGTACCTTATCTTCGGAAACCTCTACATGTTTCAGTGTAATAGCGCCTTTAACTCCTAGAAGGAGGAGAGAGATAGGGCAGAGGAGAAAGATTGGGCAAAGGAGGAGAGGGAGGAGAAAGAGAGCTCCTAGGAAGGAGGACAGAGATGGGACAAAGGAGTATATTTTTTTACTTTCCAAAAGGAAACCGATTCCGTTTTCGAAAATTTCCCGAAAGGAAAATGCCTACAGTACCTTACCTTCAGAAACCTCTACATGTTTCAGTGTAATAGCGCCTTTAACTCCTAGAAGGAGGAGAGAGATAGGGCAGAGGAGAAAGATTGAGCAAAGGAGGGAAGGGAGGAAAAAGAGAGCTCCTAGGAAGGAGGACAGAGATGGGACAAAGGAGGAGAAGGGAGGGAGAAAAAAGAGAAGAAAGAGGGGGAGAAGGATTGGAGGAGAAAAGGAATGGAGAAAAACATGTAACTTTGCTGATGCGTAAGAAGGTTGAGCTCTGAGAAAGTAGAGATTATTTCGTCATAAAATAGTACGGTATGTTGAACTTGGAAGCAATAAGTATAGTTTGAGTTCAAGCTATCCCTTTTTATACAGAAAGTTATACTTATAAAAGGATAGGATACAAAGTAAAGTATAGGTACGTTTTGTCCCAGACGGGTACGGGTTGTCCCAGAAGTTGTACTTGACCCTTGCAAATTGTGGGGGCAAAATTTCAGTGGGTGTAGATAAGTAGGTACTTTTTGGATCCATCCGCAAGGTATCTTCAGAGCGCCCGGCGCCCCCCTGCAGTAGATTACCAGGGGGTTGTGCCAAAAATGGTGTTTGGGACAATTGAATTTTGAATTAGTTCCTCTGATCCCCTAAATGCACGGAGCTATGGGGGTAGAATATACGCCAGTGGCAAATTTCCAATTGTTTCTAAGAAGTTATATGTCCTTTTTCTAAGAAGTTATAAAAAGGACAATCACAAAAGAGGGGGAGAAGGATTGGAGGAGAAAAGGAATGGAGAAAAACATGTAACTTTGCTGATGCGTAAGAAGGTTGAGCTCTGAGAAAGTCGAGATTATTTCGTCATAAAATAGTACGGTATGTTGAACTTGGAAGCAATAAGTATAGTTTGAGTTCAAGCTATCCCCTTTTTATACAGAAAGTTATACTTATAAAAGGATAGGATACAGAGTAAAGTATAGGTACTTTGTAGCTAGTTAAGTGTACAGGTTGTCCCAGAAGTGGTACCCGACCCTTTGAATGCAAAGTTCCAATTGTTTCTAAGGAGAGAAAAAAGATCACAGAGAAACACCATCAAAATCCTGAACCTAATTTTTCAAAATATTGATTTTTTTTCCCCTCGAGTAAAACCATCTATTTCCGGAGGAAAGTTTGGCCATGTAGATTCGTATTTTCTGGTTTTCGTGGTTGGTGGTGAAGATTTCAAACAATTCAAACACGTCAAGAGGTACACAAGTAGGAGTAAGGACTTGACGGGTACGGGTTGTCCCAGAAGTTGTACTTGACCCTTGCAAATTGTGGGGGCAAAATTTCAGTGGGTGTAGATAAGTAGGTACTTTGTGAATCCATCCGCAAGGTATGTTCATGTTCAGGGCGCCCGGCGCCCCCCTGCAGTAGATTACCAGGGGGTTGTGCCAAAAATGCTATTTGGGACAGTTGAATTTTGAATTAGTTCCTCTGATCCCCTAAATGCACGGAGCTATGGGGGTAGAATATACGCCAGTGGGAAATTTCCAATTGTTTCTAAGAAGTTATATGTCCTTTTTCTAAGAAGTTATAAAAAGGACAATCACAGAACGAAGATTGTCTTAAATTTCCGAAGACAATTATAAATTGTTGTTGTTTCAATAAAGCAGGTCGGTATTGCAGGTGTTTGGTGATGAGGAATTCAAACTCTTAAAGGACTTGTGGGAAGTTTGGCCATGTAGATTCGTATTTTCTGGTTTTCGTGGTTGGTGGTGAAGATTTCAAACAATTCAAACACGTCAAGAGGTACACAAGTGTGAGTAAGGACTTGTGGGACACACTGTATATTTTTACTCATGCCCGGGTAATCTGGATAGAGGAGGGGATAATAAAACTTTGCTGAGTAAGTCAAAGTGGGACAGATGATCCCATAACATCATAATGGGTACCTATAGAACCTACATATGTACCATTGTAGGTAACCTATTCAATACATAATCCTAAAACATCATACCTAATGGGTATGGGTACTCAAGTACCTATTAGAACCTACATATGTACCATTGTAGGTAACCTATTCAATACATAATCCTAAAACATCATACCTAATGGGTATGGGTACTCAAGTACCTACCTATCCTATTCCAAAACTTCTCTTTAAAACTATAAAGCATTCTCCTGCGCTCCAGGATTGAGGTCCGAAAAGGAAGGGATAATAAAACTTTGCTGAGTAAGACAAAGTGGGACAGATGATCCCATAACATCATAATGGGTACCTATAGAACCTACATAATGTACCATTGTAGGTACCTATTCAATACATAATCCTAAAACATCATACCTAATGGATGTGGGTACTCAAGTACCTACCTACCTATCCTATTCCAAAACTTCTCTTTAAAACTATAAAGCATTCTCCTGCGCTCCAGGATTGAGGTCCGAAACTTCTCTTTTAACTAGGCTTGCCAAACGTCCCGAATTGGCCGGGACAGTCCCGAATTTCAGGGGGTGTCCCGGCGTCCCGTTCAGTTTTTCATTTTGGGGCGTTTGGTCCCGAATTTCCGTTTTTGTCCCAGAAAAAATTCGGGACGCGTTTTTTAACTTTAAAATTAGGTACCTCTATAAATC
>NW_007384466.1:0-3864 GCF_000475195.1 Diaphorina citri | reverse complement strand
TCTTCTTGAGCCTCTTCAAACTTTTGGGGCCCTAGAACGGTCAAAATTTTGGCCGTAAATAGCGGCCGAACCGTACATTTTCCGAACTTTGGTCCACGGACAATTTTTATCTAAATCCTAAGACGAACATCTCTGCAAAGTTTGACCGACCTGAACCAGGGGTAAATTCTTTGATACCTATTATTGATACACATGGAGATAGAGATAATGGTGATATAGCATGAAGTCAGGGCTCATCTTGTTAATGCACTCACGATATTCAAAAGACTAAGGAAAGCAAGGATTGAATGATCCATAATACAAAGAAGAAGGAGAAGGAAAAAAAGAATGATAAGAAAGAAGAAGAAGTAGAAAAAGAAGGAGGAGGAGAAGGCAAAGAAGAAGAAGAAGAAGAAGAAGAAAAACAAAAAACATGTAAAATGTCGAAAGACATAAAGAAAAACGCCGTTGAAAAGATATGATATGACACTGATGGTAGACTGTTCAAAGTGATATTGAAGCTCGTGAACAATAATTTTGAAAATGACGACAACAATGCTTCTCTCGATAAAAATGACGAAAAAAAAGCACAAAAAAAGCAGAAACCTTTTTTTTTCAACAACAACAAAAAAGTAATCCTACCGTTCAAAATGATAATAATAACATGTTGATAATCCCAGAGATATCATTCATAACAATGGGGGCATGCATATTTCATACATGAGATAATGATACATTTCTTAACCCATCGAGAGCGCCTGTCTGAAAAACTGGTAATGGGAAGTTGCCAAAACTCTTTACCTGAAGTCCCTTTAGGTATAGAGTCCCTGAGCTATTTTACAAAATACCTCTCTCTCTCTCTCTCTCTCTCTCTGGGTTAAGATTTCATATATTGTCTGACATACGGCTTATTACAGGTATTAAGCCTCCTAACAAGATGACGGTATTCGTAATGTTTCGCATATAATATTAAGCAGTGGCTTTGTCGTAAGGGAGGAAAGGAAGGAGAGGGAGAGAGAGGGAAGAAGAGAGAGAGAGAGAAAGGGAGAAAAGGAAGGATGGAGAAAGAGAGAGAGAGACGGAAGAAGAGAGAAAGAGAGAGGGATGGAAGGAAAGAGAGGTATATATGAAGGGAGGGAGGGAAGGAGAGAGGAGGGAAGGAAGGACGGAGATTTAGGAAGGAAAGAAGGACAGAGAGAGAGAGAGAGGGAGAAAAGGAGGATAGGAGAGAAAGGGAGACAAAGATAAAAAGAGGAAATTAAATAGAGGGAGAGGTACTTTCCTTTATGAAGAGGATGAAAGAGAGGAAAATAAAAGAGGAAGACAGGAAGAGAGGGAGAGACAGAGAAAAGAATAGGAAGAGAGAGGGAAAACAAGTGGGATAAAAAGGTAGGGGAAAAAGTTCTGAACATTTAATTTGTGAGCACTCTCCCCTCCTCTCCTCTAAAAATTCTCCTTTTTCTTCCCCTCTCTTCAACTCTACTCCATCTTCCTTCTCCTTCCTCCCTCTCTTCCTCAACCTTGTCTAAAATATTTTATTGGTGAACCAAAAAATAAATGTCAAAAATATTATATTATTCGTGTGAATATTCAATATATTTCCCCTCCCCTCACTGACCAAACCTTTTTTCTCCCTCCCTCTCTCCTTCTCTTCTCTCTCCTTCTTCTTTTTCTTTCCATCTCTTCTGCTCTCTCATCTCTTTGTCCCCTTCCCTCTTTTTCTCTCCTCAATCCCTATCCAAACCTTTTTTCTCCCTCCCTGTCTTCTCTCCTTCTCTCCCTCCCTGGCGTCTCTTTTTCTCTTTCTCCCTCAATCCCTCTCCAAAGCTTTTAATACTTCCCTCCTATCCAACCCTTTCTTCTATCTCCTTCTCTCTGTCTCTGTCCAACTCTTTCCTCTCTTTCTCTTTCACCCTTTCTTTTCTTCCTCTCTTCATATCTTTCTTCCTCTCCACCCTTCTCCGAAGCTTTTACAGCTGGTATTTTCCTTTTGCAATTTTCCCTCTTCTGAATCTCGTTTCCCCTATTTTGGTGTGGCAGTATAGGAAAGAGAGGTTGAAACGAGCTTCAGAAGAGAGAGAATTTCGAAAGGCAAATACAACTTATACTTCGGTCCCTCCCCTCTCCTGGTTTCTGGCAACAGAGTTTCTATTTTCCCCCACTACCTCCTCCCCTCCTCCTCTATTCTGGTTCCCCTTCCGACCAAAGAAGTTGTCTTTCCAGAGTGAGAGTCTCAGACCTTTTTGTACAAAAATCCTAACCAAACTCTCTTCCTTTGCGTTGTTCCTTTTTCCAAACTTTCTTCCCCAGTACCACGAAATTTCCCTCACTTCCAATACAACTTATACTTCGGTTCCTCCCCTCTCCCCCCTTCTGGTCACAGACTTTCTATTTTCCCCCACTACCTCCTCTCTTCCTCTATTATACTGGTTCCCCTTTCCAACCCAAGTAGTCTTTTCATGTAGTCTCAGACCTTTTTGTACAAAATTCCTAACCAAACTCTCTTCCTTTGCGTTGTTCCTATTTCCAAACTTTCTTCCTTAATAGGTACTACGAAATTTCCCTCACTTTCTTTTTTTTAAGAAGTTTGACAGAGGGAACTGTAACTGTTCTTATTTCCTCCCCGTACCATTCCCCCTTCTTTCCCCTCCGTTTCTGTCTATCCTCTTTATAGTTTCCCTCCTTCTCTCCCTTTTTCACCCTCCCTCCTTTACGCTTTTTATTTTCCTTATTCTCTTCTCCCTCTTTCCTTTCCATCTCTACTTTTCTCTCTCTCTCTCTCCTCTTAGCTCTCTCTTACTGCCCTTTCTCAATCCTCCCTCTCCCATTCTTCCCCTCTTTTCTTTTTCCCTCAATCCCTCTCCATCTACTTTTCACTCACTCTCCCTCCCACCCCATTTTTTCTCCCATTTCGCAAATATACCAAATCCCTCCCCACTAATTTCCTCCCTACTTACCTATTTTTCCCCTTAACCATCTTCCTTCTCCATTTCTCCCCTCCATTCTCCCTCCCATTTCGTGAAATATACCAAAAACCCCATTTTCCAATTTCGCACGATTTTCCCTCATCCATCTTTCTCCCTCTACTTATTTTTCCCTCTTTTTCCCCCTGCTTATTTTTCCCTTTTTCCCCCTACTTATTTTTCCCTTTTTCCCCTACTCATTTTGTACCCCATTTTTCTCTTCCATTCTTCCTCTTCCCCAGTTCGCAACACACCCACATCCACACTTCCACACCCCAAGTTGACAGGTTGGCAGAGACCGTGTATAACTTTCCTGGCTAGGTTACACATGGTTACTCTGTCTGACTGCCAGGTTGGGTGGAAGAGGGGAGTAATTTCATAGTGGAAGTTGTAGGAGAAGGAGGGAGAGGAAGAGGAGAAGTAGAAGTAATTTCATAGCAAGAGGAGGAAGAGGAAGAAGGAAAAGTAATTTCATAAGAGAAGGAGCTTTTGAAGGGGAAAAGAGGAGGAGAAGAAGAGGAAACAGAAGGAAAAGTAATTTCGTAGGAGGAGGGTGAAGAGGAAGAGAAAAAGAAGAGGAATAAGATTTAATTTCATAGCCAGAGGAGGAGGAGGAGGAGGAGAAGAAGAAGAAGAAGAAGGAGGAGGAGGAAGAGGTTGTGTTACGTCTTAAATCATGAGTATCATGATGCAGTGACGGAGTAATACAAGGAGTGGTTCAAGGGACAGTACCTATAATTCGAAAAAAGGGCCCCCACAGGGCCCCATAAACTCGAACAATACCAACCAAAAAACATGTGCATTTGTATAACCTTATCTTTCCCTCATCTGGGGCACAAAAACCTCACTAACATTGGATAGGTTTGAACTCGCATCAAATTACTGGAAATAATATGGAGAGGAATAGAGAGGGAGGAGGAGA
>NW_007384465.1:0-3864 GCF_000475195.1 Diaphorina citri | reverse complement strand
CGGAAAATTCAAATTTGTTTAGATATTGCTATTATTTTTTAGTATGATTTTATGTACAAAAACAGGTCCGCCTCTCAAACTGGTATATTCTTCGTAATATTATTGTAGTGTAAGGAATATTGCATTTGTACAAATACCGTACATAATTATACTGTTGTAAACATAAATCTACTTAGCCTATTTCTTGTAATTACTGTAAGGAATATTGCATTTGTACAAATACCGTACATAATTATACTGTTGTAAACATAAATCTAGGTACTTAGCCTATTTCTTGTAACGTTGTTATATGATTTTGTATAACTTATTGAATACAATGCCATTCCTCGAACCATTCGATGGATTTTGAATTTTGTTGGATTTTATCTGCACAAAATCTTTACAGCTTTACACCATAAATCTTAAATTTGAAGGAAAGAAGTTAGTTCCAATTGGATAGCATTAAACAGAAAGGAACTAGCCAGCCAGCGTGTCTGCCTTGTTAGCGCGAGGTCGCGGGTTCGATTTTTGGTCAAATACAGTTGAGATCTACCTATGTCTGTCGGTAGATATGTATCGATAGTAGTCAATCATCAAACATATCGATAGTACCTACCTCAATAGAAATAATTTCAAGAAATGAGTCATGCCCTTATAAGGTAAGCGGAGAGGTAGTGCATGTTAGATGAGTCACAAGTTAGTGAGAAGGTACTCGTACCTATCCAACTCCTGCGTTATACGAGTTGTAACGAGTTGGTACTGTGAGTTACCTGAGTTATATAGACAGTCCACAGTTAAGCAGAGGTAAATGTACAGATAACATGATAAGTACAGGTACTCTATCAGGTACGAAGGAAAGAAGTTAGTTCCAATTGGATAGCATTAAACAGAAAGGAACTAGCCAGCCAGCGTGTCTGCCTTGTTAGCGCGAGGTCGCGAGTTCGATTCCCGACTGGGGCTGATTTTATCCTAAACAGATAACGTTCGTCTCGGAACGACTGGCTTTCTCCTATCCTGTCTTCCTTCTCTCTTCGATTTCGGGATGATAAGACCTTAGCCGTTACAGTTCCCTCTATCAAACCTCTTGAAAAAAGAAAAAAAAAATGCGTAGGTATTAATTAGCTCGAAAAGTTTTGCGAGAAATGAGAAAGTGTTCAGAATTCCCGTGATCTGGACCACCCTGTGTATACTTGCAAGGTTTGGGGTTCGATTCCCGACCGGGGCTGATTTTATCCTAAACAGATAACGTTCGTCTCGGAACGGCTGGCTTTCTCCTATCCTGTCTTCCTTCCCTCTTCGCTTTCGAGACGATAAGACCTTGGCAGTTACAGTTCCCTCTATCAAACCTCTTGAAAAAAAAAAGAAAAAAAAAATGCGTAGCTATTAATTAGCTCGAAAAGTCTTGCGAAAAATGAGAAAGTATTCAGAATTCCCGTGATCTGGACCGCCCTGTATATGAAGTATGAACTTGCAAGATTTGCCTGAACCCTTGAACAAGTTCCTTATTACATCACAGATACCGGGGTCGGTTTCATGAGACCACATTAGAGGTAGGACTTGTGAGTTCGGGGGCATTCAACCTAAGGGTCTTTTGATCCATGTCCAGTCCTGTGGTAATATATTGTTTGCCTGCATTTCGCTGTCGTATCTTTTCCTGGAATGTTAAACGGACAGGCCTCATCTCCTGGTATTCGTCCTATGACCCTTTTGGCTCTTTCCTGACCTTCTCTAATTGTTCTCGCGTTATCCCAATCTTTCCAACAGTGAGATAGGCCTGTCTCACGGACAGCAAACAAACTCTTCAGCCATACCTGATCTTTCTTGCTACCAAGCCTGTATTAAGTCGTGGGTTTGGCAAGATCACTGTTCCTGCCACAGCCAAGTATAGATCTCAGTGTAGTCGATCAGTCCTAAGCTAAGAGGATATTCAGAGTACGTGGGAGTCCTGTATGCATGACTTCCTTTTCTGAGCTGTAGATTCAATCCGGCCCACACTTCCAACTTCTACTGTGTGATCACCGTAATAAAAATCTAGCTCTTATTGAATTAACGAAGCGAATTCTGGTGTTTTTTTTTTTTCTTTTTTTCAGAGGTTTGACAGGGAACTGCAACTGCTAAGGTCTTATCGTCCCGAAATCGAAGAGAGAAGGAAGACAGGATATAGGAAAAAGCCAGCCGTTCCGAGGCCTAGCGCTTACAAGGCAGACGCGGCAAATTCTGAATTTTAAGTTTAGACTCAGGATTCTCTGTTATTTGATGTTTCTCGGAATACTCGCAGAGCAGATTCGTAGAAGCTTAATCCCATCCTTTAGAGCTGTTTAGCCCCTGCATCTAAGTCTCAGGTTAGGCTGTTTAGACTCGATGATTTTTTCATTTAATTTGCCTGTCTGTAATGCCGATAATGCCGGCCACTCACGCTCGGACGGTCTGTCAGACCGTCCGAGCGTGTGTGGCAGAAAAAGCTTCAGGCCGTCTGAGAAACTAGAAGTCGGAAGGTTTTTCCGCCTTTTGACCGCTCTTTGGCGGCTTTGAGCTCTACTGACTAAACGGTCAGAGATACCGAAAAAGTTATGTGAGGAGACCCCCAAAATTATACCAAAGAAACCCAGCTAAGCATTTAATAGAATAAGGAAAGTCGTGTGATGTGACGACTCCACTTGAGTGGGAAAAGACTAAGTAAAGGGATACATTTTACATTCTTTCCTAAAGTCGCAATAGCCCCAAAATCAAAGTTGGTCAAATTTGTAGGATGTAGGATTCTCTGTTATTTGATGTTTCTCGGAATACTCGCAGAGCAGATTCGTAGAAGCTTAATCCCATCCTTTAGAGCCTACATCTAAGTCTCAGGTTAGGCCTTTTGTGTATGGAGTCAAGCAGAGGGGCTCTAGTAAGTACTTATGTAATCTATGCCATTTAGCCATCTTGCCAGCTGAAGACATCATTATCATTACCATTTTAGTTGTCCTCACGAGGCTCAGTTTTAATTAATACATCAGCTGAATTGATTAATTTATGTTGGAACACTCATCATTATCATTACCATTTTAGTTGTCCTCACGAGGCTCAGTTTTAATTAATACATCAGCTGAATTGATTAATTTATGTTGGAAGTGACATACCCAGATCGTGGGTCTAAAAATAAACCACTTGGTATCACTCATCATTATCATTACCATTTTAGTTGTCCTCACGAGGCTCAGTTTTAATTAATACATCAGCTGAATTGATTAATTTATGTTGGAAATGACATACCCAGATCGTGGGTCTAAAAATAAACCACTTGGTATCAGGTTGCCATCTTGTAATTCAATCAGGAAAGTAACTATGTTTAGAATCTTTCCTGGGATCTAATAAATTGTAAATGACGGAGGTACCTAGTACCCAGACGATCCGATAGATCTAAATATAACCATTATCTATGAACCTAGGAACTCTAGGAAGACGGACCAGGAAAACGTGATGACTTGACATGTGAGCCCAACTACCTAGACACTAGACAGCTTATTGGCGCTAGCTATTCTTCGAATCCCATCTCCCATCTTGAAATCAAAACTCCTGCTTTCTTTCCTCAGTGGAGCTACCTGCATACCCACTTTTCGTTAAAAAGAATCTAAGGATTCCTACTCAAGGATTCCACCAAATGCCAATGGTAGATGTTGATGGTTAGATTCTGGTTTACCACCAACTCAGCTCATTCAAGTTCCTTGGCTCCTACTCAAATTTTTGCATCTGCCTACAGCTTCCACTTCTACAAGAACCTTATTCATATTCAGTAGGTGTATTCATATGGTATTTCTATTTTCCAATTGCTTCTTTCATCATTAACTCTATTCTATTCTGTGTCTATTCTTTTCTATTCTGTTTAATCTCTTTGGTTCTCTATAC
>NW_007384464.1:0-3864 GCF_000475195.1 Diaphorina citri | reverse complement strand
TTATACTGCTCGCATAGGTCTGAAAAGTCCCTTTACTCCAGCAGTAGGCTACTACTATTATTGTGGTCAAATTCCGGTCTGAAAAGTCCCTTTACTCCAGCAGTAGGCTACTACTATTATTGTGGTCAAATTCCCAAATTATATTGAGGATAAAATTCCATACCTCGGATGGGATTGAACCCACGCCCTCCTATTTACCAGTTGGCTATTTCGGTATACACTCAGCCTCAAGCCGATTGAAATCCCTGCGAACAAAAAAGCAACATGTCAAAAGTTAAAAAAAAAAAGTTCGACAAATTTACCAGTCGAGCGCCTTGACCACTACACCACCGAGGCAGGTATAGTTCAATCCTCCTAGATTAGGTATAGTTCAATCCTAGATTGATCTCAATTCTGATTTGGTAAACCCCGCTCTCAATGTACCACTTGCCGGCGAATCACAGAAGTTAACGGACGACGAGTGTGCTTGGTACCTGGACTGGATGAGTGACGGTCTGGACACAATGTGCTGCCTGGCTATTTCGGTATACACTCAGCCTCAAGCCGATTGAAATCCCTGCGAACAAAAAAGCAACATGTCAAAAGTTAAAAAAAAAAAGTTTGACAGAGGGAATTGTAACTGCTATAATTATTATTAAAATGTTTCTTGTTTACAAATCCAAAGGAATTAGCTATTAGGCCATTTTCATAGATTTTTAATATAAAAATTACCTTATTACCTAATAATGCCATAATGTATAAATAATTATAAATTTGTGTTTTCCATTTTAATCGTCCATGAATGTACCGTTAAATGTACGTAAGTATTTATTTAAATTTTATAGACAGACTAACTTTTCCACGTTACATTAAGTATTAATTTAGGTTCCATAAGGTCTTGAAAATTCTTCAAAGGGGTAAGGGCTTTTTTTTTTTTTTTTTTTTTTTTTTCCAAGGTTTATAAAGGGAATCATAATAGCACAGGTCTCATTGTTCCAAAATGAAAGAGGGCAGGAAGACAGGATAGGAGAAAGCTTGCTGTTCTGAGAACAACTTTTATTTATTAGAGAAAGTCTGCTGTGGATGGAAATCAAACCTGCAACCTAGCAGGTGTGCAAACCTCTAATCTAATCACTGGTATAGCGACTGAAGTGTAGGTGACAGTGTGTGTTGCATTACCTTTTTAGCATCATGTCCAATGGGTACATGTGGACCCCTCCGTGACCTCAATGCAAATCTCATAATCTGATTCTTTGCAAAGATGAACAGAATAATGAAAGTGAGTACTCCACCAGCAATGAATATAACCACTGTTGCTCCTGATAACTTTTCTTTCTCTGGCATCTTGAGCAAGTATATGTCTTTGTTTGATTTGGATCCAAGTACAGCTTGATTATTGTAGAGTGATCATCAGGAAGACAGGATAGGAGGAAAGCCAGCCGTTCCGAGAACGAACATTATCCCATCAAGATAAAATCCGCCCCGGGCGGGAATCGAACCGGCGGCCTAGCGCTTACAGGGCAGACGCGCCACCAACCAAGCTAACTAGGCTGGCACGAACCTTATCTGTTAATAATTAAAACAGCGACCTGTCAGCCACCCGGTTCGGATTTTATTTCTGGCGGGAATCGAACCGGCGGCCTAGCGCTTACAGGGCAGACGCGCCACCAACCAAGCTAACTAGGCTGGCACGAACCTTATCTGTTTATAATTAAAACAGCGACCTGTCAGCCAGCAGCCACCCGGTTCGGATTTTATTCTGAACGGATAGGGTTCGTTCATTCGTTGTCGGAAAAGTTTGGCTTTCTCCTATCCTGTCTTCCTTCTCTCTTCGATTTCGGGAGGATAAGGGCTCAGCAGTTATAGTTCCCTCTATCAAAACTCAGAAGAACGAGAAAAAAACCTTATTTGTTAGGCTGTGTCCAACTGTCCACACATAGTCGACGGCCAACGATCGATGATGTGAATCTATGTAAAAGTTTGGCTTTCTCCTATCCTGTCTTCCTTCTCTCTTCGATTTCGGGACGATAAGACCATAGCAGTTATAGTTCCCTCTATCAAAACTCAGAAGAACGAGAAAAAACCTTAGTTGTTAGGCTGTGTTCAACTGTCCACACATAGTCGACGGCCAACGATCGATGATGTGAATCTATGTTATCGTTACAGTGTGGACAGTTTCAGTCGACGGCCATCAACAACGTGTGGACTCAGCTTTATAGTTCGCTCTATCAAATCTTTTCAGAAAGGAGGGAAAGGCCATATGAAATAAACAAGGTATATTCTATTCTGTTCTATCCCTTTCTTTCAGGTGAGAAACCAAAGGGTAAATTCGAGTACACCAACCTGACCAAGGCTGCTATCTGTATTCCAAATAACAACGAATCTATCAGCTACTGTGAGACTAAATTGAAGGCTCAAGTGGAGGCCAACTTCCATCCTGAACTCAAGTTGGCTAATCTTACCGAAGGAAAATGTGTCTATTTATCTGATGGACCCGAAGGTAGGTAAAATTAACATATGTAGTAATTTACGAGTGTAGCCAGCCTGGTAAGCTTGGTTGGTAGCGCGTCTTCCTTGTAAGCACCAGGCGGCGGGTTCGATTCCCGCCCGGGGCGGACTTCATCCTGAACGGATGTTCGTTCTCGGAACGGCTGGCTTTCTTCTATCCTGTCTTCCTTATCTCTTAAATTTCGGGACGATAAGACCTTACAAGTCTCTCTATCAAACCTTTGCTCTGTCTTGTGGCAGCCTCTTGATTGTCTCGTATGTTGAACAGGTAAAAAAAAAAAAAAAAAAAAAAAAAAAACAGGCCCTTTGCTTAGATAGTAGGTTATTACTACTAGTGTGGTCAAATTCTCAAAGAATGTTGAGAATAGAACTATATACCTATTTCAGCCTGATTTGAACTCATGCCCTTCTGATTACCAGGCAAGTGTCTTGACCATTACACCATTGTAGTTACAAAAATCAGACTGTCAGGTGATGAATACAAAAACTTTTGAGTGACCTAGGTACCTAGGAAGAGTGTTTAGAATAGGTCGACACAATAACATGGGGTTTACACTTCAACCTGTATCTATTAGGTAGAGGTTAAGTACATTTCACCAATGAAATCAATGCCTTTCAAGCAGATAATTATGTAAATAGGTAATGAGTATGTTGGTAGTAATAAAACTCACCTGTACTAACCTATTGACATTCATTGATATTTCCTTCACAAATATCTACAGGTTGATTATTTGTATTTCCCCATGAATTCTCAGCCTTGCATCACATCTGATAGGAAGTTGATCACATTTTGTTACAATGCTGGTTGATCCTGGTTAAAAATTCTTGATAATGATAAAATGAATACTTCTGAGGTTACTGATAACTGAAACTGAGACCCCTGTTTCAGCAAGAACATCACTTTTCACAACTTTTGCCTGAAAACTCTCTCCCAGTCCTTGTTACTTGTTAGAGTCCTTGTATGAACTTGTGAAGCCAAAAACGAAGATAGCAAAGCAAAATTCAAAGGAACTTTATTCACACGTTGTTATCACGGTTAAATGAGATAGAAATAATTATAGTAAATCAATTTATGATAAAGAGATTATTAAAATCATCCTATTTTTTATATAAATTTAAATACTACTTTTCTTTGGATTTTTTTTTTTTTTGTTTGAAATGATAAAAGATAAAAGCGCAGTGTTGCCACTGTTGCCAAATGAGCTCACAAAAAATCCCACTTAAAATCTTGAAAAAATCCCGTTTTCCAGTAAAACTCCCTCTCGTTCTTCTACCATTTTTACGATAGTAAGGACAGCCGACAGCTGGCCTTCAAATCGGAAGGTTTAGGTTTGAATCCCAGTCATGGGAACGAAAATCAATATTGAAATAAAACGT
>NW_007384463.1:18559-20262 GCF_000475195.1 Diaphorina citri | reverse complement strand
AAATTTTTGTCGATGGTGGGATTCGAAACCGGGACCTTCTGCATGGCAAGCAAGCGCGTTACCACTGGACCAACCGTGACCAACTTTGTTGTATCATTTCAGATTACGTCCATTATCAAGCAAGGTGTTGATATTCTAAAGCGTCTGTACATGAGTAAGAATGAGAATATCCGGGTTCGAGCCCTGGTGGGATTGTGTAAACTTGGCAGCATGGGAGGTAAGTAAAAGTAGAAACACACTACCATCACGTCACGTGAGCTCACGTGACGAGATTCATGGTAGTAGTGTGGCTGTCCTGAACGAAATTATCTACAATATTATGGGAAAAATTAAACATCTTTCTGACTCCCCAAGACTTCACGTGACTCGACGTGACGTGACGTGATCCCTGGTGGGATTGTGTAAACTTGGCAGCATGGGAGGTAAGTAAAAGTAGAAACACACTACCATCACGTCACGTGAGCTCACGTGACGTGATTCGTGGTAGTAGTGCGGCTGTCCTGAACGAAATTACCTACAATATAATGGGAAAAATTAAACATCTTTCTGACTCCCCGAGACTTCACGCGACTCGACGTGACGTGACGTGATGTGATGTGACGTGATAGTAGTGTGTTTCTATCTCAAGAAACATTTTACTGTATTCCATATTTGTTTCTACATTAGAACTCATGTGGTCTGTGTCGTAGCATACCTATCCCGCAGTATGTCCTTCATATTTCCCAAATACAGCTCCCATGGTGTAGTGGTCACTGCGCTCGCCTTGCACGCGGAAAACCCGGGTTCGATTCTCGTCAGGGTCAAAAAATTTGCATCATGCAAATGATTGATTCCGTGACTGGCTGTTGCGGAGCCCACTCTGCCTCGTGAGGAAAATGAGTAAGCTGTGTAATATAAATGCGCATAGCGACTGGTGGATAAGAAACAGCTAGCCGTTCTGAGAACAAACTGTATCTCCTTAGGATAAAATTCGCTCCCCTCGGGAATCGAACCCTCGATGTTACCTAACCTGGTAACAATGTTTTTAGTTGTTACTGTTTACAAATGTCTGGAATATTGACCATTAGGCCATTTTCCTACGCGGATCTCAATACTCTTCCACGATATCATTGCTGGCTTCCAGGGCTGGACAGGAATTTAGATGGGTCTGATTCATAGGAGTAAGGAGCAGAGAGGGCAGTTAGGAGAGTCTTTAATATTGATTTTGTGGAGGTGTTCAGCCAAACAGTATACTTATTTATTTTAATTCTTTTTCCCAGGCTCGGACGCCTTATTGCTATTCTTTCTCTCAGGGTCGGACGCGCTATTCTTTCTCTCAGGGTCGGACGCCTTATTTATTTCTATTCTTTTTCTCAGGGTCGGACGCATCTATTCGTCCGTTCGCGGATGGCTCCACCCGGAAGCTAGCAGAAGCATGTCGCCGGTTCCTGGTGAATCCGGCCCGGGATCCGGATATCCGGCGTTGGGCAGCAGAAGGTCTGGCCTACTTGACGCTAGATGCAGAGGTGAAGGAGGCCCTGATTGAGGATAAGCCGGCCCTGGCTGCCCTAGTAGATGTGGCTAGCTCTGGTGAGTAAAAAAAAAAAACTAATAAACTGAAATTCGTCAGCGGCAAGAGCACGTCAAATACATCAGTTCCCAATGGACTAAAAAAGAAACAAGCTGGGTCCGTCCCTCCGGGAATTTTTTAGCCCGTACTTTAT
>NW_007384463.1:16086-18260 GCF_000475195.1 Diaphorina citri | reverse complement strand
GGCCTTTTTTTTGGGAAAAAGTTCAAAAAAAAAACCCCCCAAAAACCATTTTTTTTTTTTTTTTTTTTTAAAGACCTTTAATTTGAACAGACAGACCGACGACACCGAAGCGAATACAACAGTCCGTCCACTATACCTTTTGTTATTACTATCGTAATAATAAAGGAAGGACGGGCTGATATGTATAGTTACCTTGTAGGCCGAACAAAGAGAGTTATTATTATAAGTTTCGAAGATTAAACTCGACGATTTTGCATTCAAGTAATGTGTCTGTGTTTTTGTTTGACTGTAACTCTGGAACAAACCGTTCGACGTGAAAGTTAGCAGAAATGTTCAACACAAAAGAGATTTTCTCGTTTCATTTCGGGGAGGAGAGGGAGGAGGTGCGCAAATTAGCGCTACAGGCGCTCGCGAAGGGGGAGGAGTATGGGATTATTAGGAGACCAGGGGAGGGAGAGGAGGAGGTGCCCCCTCTCGTGAGAGAGGAGGGGAGTGATGTCGAGTAGACAAGCATTTGTGACTCTTGGTAGAAACACACTATCACGTCACGTGAGCTCACGGGGAGTCAGATAGAGAGAGGAGGGTAGTGATGTCGAGTAGACAAAGTTTCATTTCGCAGGTAAACCAGCATGTACGTACGGTGTAGTCACGACTCTGGTTAACCTATGCAATGCATATGATAAACAGGAGATTGTACCAGAAATGATAGAGTTAGCCAAGTTATATTAATATTGTGTTCCTTTAGTTCATTTGTCCATGTTCTCATTTCATCCGGAGGGGAGTGATGTCGAGTAGACAAGCATTTGTGACTCTTGGTAGAAACACACTATCACATCACGTGAGCTCACGGGTGGTCATGGGGAGTCAGATAGAGAGAGGAGGGTAGTGATGTCGAGTAGATAAGCATTTTCTGGTGTTCTCGTGTTGACCCAATACCTAAATGGGAAGAACCTATTGTGTCTCTTACCACGCGAGTCTAATGTAGCAGTTGTTCCATTGAGAAATGAAAACGGTGATGAAACCCTCGTAAAAAAAAAAAAAAAAAAAAAAAAAAACATTAGTTGTTCCATTAAAAAAAAAAAACGGGGATGAAACCCTCGAAAAAAAAAAAAAAAAAAAAAAAAAAAAAAAAAAAATGGGGAATGGATTTATAGACCCCCTACTCTTTCCAATAAAATATTTTTTTATGACATTAGGGTACGCAGTTGGTAGGTACTCAATACTTATGTTAGTTCTAAGAAAAACACACTCATTGTACATACGGAACATGTAAATAAGTTGATATTCAATTATTTATTAAGATTTTTAATATTGTTTTGTTTTTAAAAAAAATTACATAGTAACTAGACGGATTTTATTTATTATTAAGAAAAAATGTCCGTGTTCTCTTTCTTTTCTATTAATGTCCATTGTCTGGCTAGGTGACGTTAAACAGAGAGTAGACTAGCGTCTGGCTGTGCTTACTGATTTTGCTCTGTCTGGCTAGGGGACGTTAAACAGAGAGAAGACTAGCGTCTGGCTGTGGGACTATAAACAGGGAGGAGAACAGCTAACCCTAACCAGCCTAGCAAGCTGGCAGTTCCTCAAAGGGTTCTCTCTGCTTTTAAAGACCAAGCACAAGTCCTCACGATGGTTGACTGCGGTTCAGGACGAGCCAGCCAATTTAACATGGCTAGAGCTAGAGACCATCACCAGTGCAATAGTCCTAAACTAAAATGGACGCGGCACACAAGGGATCAGGAAGAGACCGCCTTAACATAATAATAGAGACCATCACCCCGGTGTTATAGCAGATACAAAAAGACATCTTTTCTTTATCCTGCTATCGCCATTCGGCGAAAGCTAAAGCCGCTACAACAACAACAACAACAACATGGGCCCTGGAAGACGTACCGTTCGTTCGTGCAATGGGTGACCTGGTTGGCACGCGGGGATTTACCAAACCTTTACGAGGTTTAATACCCCGTAAACCCCCGGGATTTATAGATGATACAAATCCGCGTGGATGTTTAATGATCATAAATCCCGGGGATTAAAGGCGGCCCCCCCCTTGATATGACCCGGAAGAAAGATACGGAGAACCGGATAAATTTATAAAATCCCAGACTGCAAGTTAGAACAGTCACGAGAAGGTCCGTCGAATAACAGCAAGGAAGGTCACAACCTGTAATTAA
>NW_007384463.1:0-12458 GCF_000475195.1 Diaphorina citri | reverse complement strand
ATTTCGGTTGGGTTAAAATTTAATGATTCCTTTCATCTTTGGTTGTAAAGTTTGAGTGAAACTGATTCTTGTCACCATATTCATTATTATCTTGGAGCTTAGAGTTCTTAGAACAAATTGACATAGAATATTCAAGACTATAGAAAATCATGATTTAGGACCGAAGACGACACAAAACATTTTGTTTGGATAATTGCTTTCTTTCTTCTCATGCAATCCTTTTTTTTCTGTTTCAAAATGTTGTATTAAAATTAAAATGCATTAAAAAATAATTAATAAACTTTCCGTCACACAGTAATTCAGAAAATGAATTATGAATTTATTTGAGACTAGGAAGAAAAAAAAAAAAAAAAAAAAAAAAAAAAAAAAAAAAAAAAAAAAAAACAGTAAACAACAAAACATATCATAATAAATTGCTCAGGGGAATTTTCCTTCCTGTGATAGATAAAGAAGTTCACTACCCTTGCTCTAATGAGGAGCATTGCAAAGAGAACTCTTCATGGAGTTTTCGTAGAGTATCTCGTTTAATTTATTGGTATCAGTGACAACTATGTGGTACGCCACTGGCCGATATTATTATAAACTAATAAAAAACCAAAACCTACATACCTAGTTAAGTACAAAGCAGAAGCTGAGACAGACACAAGTAGAATTAATCAAGCACTCACTGCTGGTTACTGCTTGCCAACCTCGGTCGCAAATTCTTCCAGCACACAATACCGCCTACTTATCGTTCCTTACGCGCGCCTCAGAAAACTTTTGTGTTTGGTGAAGATTGGAACTTGGCTTTATGCTGATCATAAGTCACAGCGTAACAAACCTGTCTAGCGCCATTGTCCACGTGCCTCACTTAGTCTACTGTATCACTTGTGGTCACACGCCTGCATATATACCATCATTATGAATACACAATTTAGGCCCTGCCTCGGTGGCGTAGTGGTCAAGACGCTCGCCTGGTAATCAGGAGGGCGTGGGTTCGATCCCAGCCGAGGTATGGAATTTTATCCTCATTTATTTGAGAATTTGGCCACATAATAATGGAGCTCTAAGGGTTAGGTGGTAGAGAACGCCTAAGGCGTTAACCTCGCCTAGTGGTTGCCTTCCACTCAAGAGTTTATTATTATTATGCAGTTTATTTCAACTTTCACTTTGTCGTATCATTTCAGATTACGTCCATTATCAAGCAAGGTGTTGATATTCTAAAGCGTCTGTACATGAGTAAGAATGAGAATATCCGGGTTCGAGCCCTGGTGGGATTGTGTAAACTTGGCAGCATGGGAGGTAAGTAAAAGTAGAAACACACTACCATCACGTCACGTGAGCTCACGTGACGAGATTCATGGTAGTAGTGTGGCTGTCCTGAACGAAATTATCTACAATATTATGGGAAAAATTAAACATCTTTCTGACTCCCCAAGACTTCACGTGACTCGACGTGACGTGACGTGATGTGATGTGATGTGACGTGATAGTAGTGTGTTTCTATCTCAAGAAACATTTTACTGTATTCCATATTTGTTTCTACATTAGAACTAATGTGGTCTGTGTCGTAGCATACCTATCCCGCAGTATGTCCTTCATATTTCCCATTTACAGCTCCCATGGTGTAGTGGTCACTGCGCTCACCTTGCACGCGGGAGACCCGGGTTCGATTCCCGTCAGGGTCAAAAAAAATTGTATCATGCAAATGATTAATTCCGTGACTGGCTGTTGCGGGGCCCACTCAGCCTCGTGAGGAAAATGAGTACCTATGTAATATAAATGCGCATAGCGACTGGTGGATAAGAGACAGCTAGCCGTTCCGAGAACAAACTGTATCTCCTTAGGATAAAATTCGCTCCCCTCGGGAATCGAACCCTCGATGTTACCTAACCTGGTAACAATGTTTTTAGTTGTTACTGTTTACAAATGTCTGGAATATTGACCATTAGGCCATTTTCCTACGCGGATCTCAATACTCTTCCACGATATCATTGCTGGCTTCCAGGGCTGGACAGGAATTTAGATGGGTCTGATTCATAGGAGTAAGGAGCAGAGAGGGCAGTTAGGAGAGTCTTTAATATTGATTTTGTGGTGGTGTTCAGCCAAACAGTATACTTATTTATTTCCATTCTTTTTGCCAGGCTCGGACGCCTTATTGCTTTTCTTTCTCTCAGGGTCGGACGCCTTATTGCTATTCTTTCTCCCAGGGTCGGACGCCTTATTTATATCTATTCTTTTTCTCAGGGTCGGACGCATCTATTCGTCCGTTCGCGGATGGCTCCACCCGGAAGCTAGCAGAAGCATGTCGCCGGTTCCTGGTGAATCCGGCCCGGGATCCGGATATCCGGCGTTGGGCAGCAGAAGGCCTGGCCTACTTGACGCTAGATGCAGAGGTAAAGGAGGCCCTGATTGAGGATAAGCCGGCCCTGGCTGCCCTAGTAGATGTGGCTAGCTCTGGTGAGTAAAAAAAAAAAACTAATAAACTGAAATTCGTCAGCGGCAAGAGCACGTCAAATACATCTTATTTTGTGGAGGTGTTCAGCCAAACAGTATACTTATTTATTTCCATTCTTTTTCCCAGGCTCGGACGCCTTATTGCTATTCTTTCTCTCAGGGTCGGACGCCTTATTTATATCTATTCTTTTTCTCAGGGTCGGACGCATCTATTCGTCCGTTCGCGGATGGCTCCACCCGGAAGCTAGCAGAAGCATGTGTACGTACGGTGTAGTCACGACTCTGGTTAACCTATGCAATGCATATGATAAACAGGAGATTGTACCAGAAATGATAGAGTTAGCCAAGTTATATTAATATTGTGTTCCTTTAGTTCATTTGTCCATGTTCTCATTTCATCCATTTGTGTTGGCAGGTAAACCAGCATGTACGTACGGTGTAGTCACGACTCTGGTTAACCTATGCAATGCATATGATAAACAGGAGATTGTACCAGAAATGATAGAGTTAGCCAAGTTATATTAATATTGTGTTCCTTTAGTTCATTTGTCCATGTTCTCATTTCATCCATTTGTGTTGGCAGGTAAACCAGCATGTACGTACGGTGTAGTCACGACTCTGGTTAACCTATGCAATGCATATGATAAACAGGAGATTGTACCAGAAATGATAGAGTTAGCCAAGTTATATTAATATTGTGTTCCTTTAGTTCATTTGTCCATGTTCTCATTTCATCCATTTGTGTTGGCAGGTAAACCAGCATGTACGTACGGTGTAGTCACGACTCTGGTTAACCTATGCAATGCATATGATAAACAGGAGATTGTACCAGAAATGATAGAGTTAGCCAAGTTATATTAATATTGTGTTCCTTTAGTTCATTTGTCCATGTTCTCATTTCATCCATTTGTGTTGGCAGGTAAACCAGCATGTACGTACGGTGTAGTCACGACTCTGGTTAACCTATGCAATGCATATGATAAACAGGAGATTGTACCAGAAATGATAGAGTTAGCCAAGTTATATTAATATTGTGTTCCTTTAGTTCATTTGTCCATGTTCTCATTTCATCCATTTGTGTTGGCAGGTAAACCAGCATGTACGTACGGTGTAGTCACGACTCTGGTTAACCTATGCAATGCATATGATAAACAGGAGATTGTACCAGAAATGATAGAGTTAGCCAAGTTATATTAATATTGTGTTCCTTTAGTTCATTTGTCCATGTTCTCATTTCATCCATTTGTGTTGGCAGGTAAACCAGCATGTACGTACGGTGTAGTCACGACTCTGGTTAACCTATGCAATGCATATGATAAACAGGAGATTGTACCAGAAATGATAGAGTTAGCCAAGTTATATTAATATTGTGTTCCTTTAGTTCATTTGTCCATGTTCTCATTTCATCCATTTGTGTTGGCAGGTAAACCAGCATGTACGTACGGTGTAGTCACGACTCTGGTTAACCTATGCAATGCATATGATAAACAGGAGATTGTACCAGAAATGATAGAGTTAGCCAAGTTATATTAATATTGTGTTCCTTTAGTTCATTTGTCCATGTTCTCATTTCATCCATTTGTGTTGGCAGGTAAACCAGCATGTACGTACGGTGTAGTCACGACTCTGGTTAACCTATGCAATGCATATGATAAACAGGAGATTGTACCAGAAATGATAGAGTTAGCCAAGTTATATTAATATTGTGTTCCTTTAGTTCATTTGTCCATGTTCTCATTTCATCCATTTGTGTTGGCAGGTAAACCAGCATGTACGTACGGTGTAGTCACGACTCTGGTTAACCTATGCAATGCATATGATAAACAGGAGATTGTACCAGAAATGATAGAGTTAGCCAAGTTATATTAATATTGTGTTCCTTTAGTTCATTTGTCCATGTTCTCATTTCATCCATTTGTGTTGGCAGGTAAACCAGCATGTACGTACGGTGTAGTCACGACTCTGGTTAACCTATGCAATGCATATGATAAACAGGAGATTGTACCAGAAATGATAGAGTTAGCCAAGTTATATTAATATTGTGTTCCTTTAGTTCATTTGTCCATGTTCTCATTTCATCCATTTGTGTTGGCAGGTAAACCAGCATGTACGTACGGTGTAGTCACGACTCTGGTTAACCTATGCAATGCATATGATAAACAGGAGATTGTACCAGAAATGATAGAGTTAGCCAAGTTATATTAATATTGTGTTCCTTTAGTTCATTTGTCCATGTTCTCATTTCATCCATTTGTGTTGGCAGGTAAACCAGCATGTACGTACGGTGTAGTCACGACTCTGGTTAACCTATGCAATGCATATGATAAACAGGAGATTGTACCAGAAATGATAGAGTTAGCCAAGTTATATTAATATTGTGTTCCTTTAGTTCATTTGTCCATGTTCTCATTTCATCCATTTGTGTTGGCAGGTAAACCAGCATGTACGTACGGTGTAGTCACGACTCTGGTTAACCTATGCAATGCATATGATAAACAGGAGATTGTACCAGAAATGATAGAGTTAGCCAAGTTATATTAATATTGTGTTCCTTTAGTTCATTTGTCCATGTTCTCATTTCATCCATTTGTGTTGGCAGGTAAACCAGCATGTACGTACGGTGTAGTCACGACTCTGGTTAACCTATGCAATGCATATGATAAACAGGAGATTGTACCAGAAATGATAGAGTTAGCCAAGTTATATTAATATTGTGTTCCTTTAGTTCATTTGTCCATGTTCTCATTTCATCCATTTGTGTTGGCAGGTAAACCAGCATGTACGTACGGTGTAGTCACGACTCTGGTTAACCTATGCAATGCATATGATAAACAGGAGATTGTACCAGAAATGATAGAGTTAGCCAAGTTATATTAATATTGTGTTCCTTTAGTTCATTTGTCCATGTTCTCATTTCATCCATTTGTGTTGGCAGGTAAACCAGCATGTACGTACGGTGTAGTCACGACTCTGGTTAACCTATGCAATGCATATGATAAACAGGAGATTGTACCAGAAATGATAGAGTTAGCCAAGTTATATTAATATTGTGTTCCTTTAGTTCATTTGTCCATGTTCTCATTTCATCCATTTGTGTTGGCAGGTAAACCAGCATGTACGTACGGTGTAGTCACGACTCTGGTTAACCTATGCAATGCATATGATAAACAGGAGATTGTACCAGAAATGATAGAGTTAGCCAAGTTATATTAATATTGTGTTCCTTTAGTTCATTTGTCCATGTTCTCATTTCATCCATTTGTGTTGGCAGGTAAACCAGCATGTACGTACGGTGTAGTCACGACTCTGGTTAACCTATGCAATGCATATGATAAACAGGAGATTGTACCAGAAATGATAGAGTTAGCCAAGTTATATTAATATTGTGTTCCTTTAGTTCATTTGTCCATGTTCTCATTTCATCCATTTGTGTTGGCAGGTAAACCAGCATGTACGTACGGTGTAGTCACGACTCTGGTTAACCTATGCAATGCATATGATAAACAGGAGATTGTACCAGAAATGATAGAGTTAGCCAAGTTATATTAATATTGTGTTCCTTTAGTTCATTTGTCCATGTTCTCATTTCATCCATTTGTGTTGGCAGGTAAACCAGCATGTACGTACGGTGTAGTCACGACTCTGGTTAACCTATGCAATGCATATGATAAACAGGAGATTGTACCAGAAATGATAGAGTTAGCCAAGTTATATTAATATTGTGTTCCTTTAGTTCATTTGTCCATGTTCTCATTTCATCCATTTGTGTTGGCAGGTAAACCAGCATGTACGTACGGTGTAGTCACGACTCTGGTTAACCTATGCAATGCATATGATAAACAGGAGATTGTACCAGAAATGATAGAGTTAGCCAAGTTATATTAATATTGTGTTCCTTTAGTTCATTTGTCCATGTTCTCATTTCATCCATTTGTGTTGGCAGGTAAACCAGCATGTACGTACGGTGTAGTCACGACTCTGGTTAACCTATGCAATGCATATGATAAACAGGAGATTGTACCAGAAATGATAGAGTTAGCCAAGTTATATTAATATTGTGTTCCTTTAGTTCATTTGTCCATGTTCTCATTTCATCCATTTGTGTTGGCAGGTAAACCAGCATGTACGTACGGTGTAGTCACGACTCTGGTTAACCTATGCAATGCATATGATAAACAGGAGATTGTACCAGAAATGATAGAGTTAGCCAAGTTATATTAATATTGTGTTCCTTTAGTTCATTTGTCCATGTTCTCATTTCATCCATTTGTGTTGGCAGGTAAACCAGCATGTACGTACGGTGTAGTCACGACTCTGGTTAACCTATGCAATGCATATGATAAACAGGAGATTGTACCAGAAATGATAGAGTTAGCCAAGTTATATTAATATTGTGTTCCTTTAGTTCATTTGTCCATGTTCTCATTTCATCCATTTGTGTTGGCAGGTAAACCAGCATGTACGTACGGTGTAGTCACGACTCTGGTTAACCTATGCAATGCATATGATAAACAGGAGATTGTACCAGAAATGATAGAGTTAGCCAAGTTATATTAATATTGTGTTCCTTTAGTTCATTTGTCCATGTTCTCATTTCATCCATTTGTGTTGGCAGGTAAACCAGCATGTACGTACGGTGTAGTCACGACTCTGGTTAACCTATGCAATGCATATGATAAACAGGAGATTGTACCAGAAATGATAGAGTTAGCCAAGTTATATTAATATTGTGTTCCTTTAGTTCATTTGTCCATGTTCTCATTTCATCCATTTGTGTTGGCAGGTAAACCAGCATGTACGTACGGTGTAGTCACGACTCTGGTTAACCTATGCAATGCATATGATAAACAGGAGATTGTACCAGAAATGATAGAGTTAGCCAAGTTATATTAATATTGTGTTCCTTTAGTTCATTTGTCCATGTTCTCATTTCATCCATTTGTGTTGGCAGGTAAACCAGCATGTACGTACGGTGTAGTCACGACTCTGGTTAACCTATGCAATGCATATGATAAACAGGAGATTGTACCAGAAATGATAGAGTTAGCCAAGTTATATTAATATTGTGTTCCTTTAGTTCATTTGTCCATGTTCTCATTTCATCCATTTGTGTTGGCAGGTAAACCAGCATGTACGTACGGTGTAGTCACGACTCTGGTTAACCTATGCAATGCATATGATAAACAGGAGATTGTACCAGAAATGATAGAGTTAGCCAAGTTATATTAATATTGTGTTCCTTTAGTTCATTTGTCCATGTTCTCATTTCATCCATTTGTGTTGGCAGGTAAACCAGCATGTACGTACGGTGTAGTCACGACTCTGGTTAACCTATGCAATGCATATGATAAACAGGAGATTGTACCAGAAATGATAGAGTTAGCCAAGTTATATTAATATTGTGTTCCTTTAGTTCATTTGTCCATGTTCTCATTTCATCCATTTGTGTTGGCAGGTAAACCAGCATGTACGTACGGTGTAGTCACGACTCTGGTTAACCTATGCAATGCATATGATAAACAGGAGATTGTACCAGAAATGATAGAGTTAGCCAAGTTATATTAATATTGTGTTCCTTTAGTTCATTTGTCCATGTTCTCATTTCATCCATTTGTGTTGGCAGGTAAACCAGCATGTACGTACGGTGTAGTCACGACTCTGGTTAACCTATGCAATGCATATGATAAACAGGAGATTGTACCAGAAATGATAGAGTTAGCCAAGTTATATTAATATTGTGTTCCTTTAGTTCATTTGTCCATGTTCTCATTTCATCCATTTGTGTTGGCAGGTAAACCAGCATGTACGTACGGTGTAGTCACGACTCTGGTTAACCTATGCAATGCATATGATAAACAGGAGATTGTACCAGAAATGATAGAGTTAGCCAAGTTATATTAATATTGTGTTCCTTTAGTTCATTTGTCCATGTTCTCATTTCATCCATTTGTGTTGGCAGGTAAACCAGCATGTACGTACGGTGTAGTCACGACTCTGGTTAACCTATGCAATGCATATGATAAACAGGAGATTGTACCAGAAATGATAGAGTTAGCCAAGTTATATTAATATTGTGTTCCTTTAGTTCATTTGTCCATGTTCTCATTTCATCCATTTGTGTTGGCAGGTAAACCAGCATGTACGTACGGTGTAGTCACGACTCTGGTTAACCTATGCAATGCATATGATAAACAGGAGATTGTACCAGAAATGATAGAGTTAGCCAAGTTATATTAATATTGTGTTCCTTTAGTTCATTTGTCCATGTTCTCATTTCATCCATTTGTGTTGGCAGGTAAACCAGCATGTACGTACGGTGTAGTCACGACTCTGGTTAACCTATGCAATGCATATGATAAACAGGAGATTGTACCAGAAATGATAGAGTTAGCCAAGTTATATTAATATTGTGTTCCTTTAGTTCATTTGTCCATGTTCTCATTTCATCCATTTGTGTTGGCAGGTAAACCAGCATGTACGTACGGTGTAGTCACGACTCTGGTTAACCTATGCAATGCATATGATAAACAGGAGATTGTACCAGAAATGATAGAGTTAGCCAAGTTATATTAATATTGTGTTCCTTTAGTTCATTTGTCCATGTTCTCATTTCATCCATTTGTGTTGGCAGGTAAACCAGCATGTACGTACGGTGTAGTCACGACTCTGGTTAACCTATGCAATGCATATGATAAACAGGAGATTGTACCAGAAATGATAGAGTTAGCCAAGTTATATTAATATTGTGTTCCTTTAGTTCATTTGTCCATGTTCTCATTTCATCCATTTGTGTTGGCAGGTAAACCAGCATGTACGTACGGTGTAGTCACGACTCTGGTTAACCTATGCAATGCATATGATAAACAGGAGATTGTACCAGAAATGATAGAGTTAGCCAAGTTATATTAATATTGTGTTCCTTTAGTTCATTTGTCCATGTTCTCATTTCATCCATTTGTGTTGGCAGGTAAACCAGCATGTACGTACGGTGTAGTCACGACTCTGGTTAACCTATGCAATGCATATGATAAACAGGAGATTGTACCAGAAATGATAGAGTTAGCCAAGTTATATTAATATTGTGTTCCTTTAGTTCATTTGTCCATGTTCTCATTTCATCCATTTGTGTTGGCAGGTAAACCAGCATGTACGTACGGTGTAGTCACGACTCTGGTTAACCTATGCAATGCATATGATAAACAGGAGATTGTACCAGAAATGATAGAGTTAGCCAAGTTATATTAATATTGTGTTCCTTTAGTTCATTTGTCCATGTTCTCATTTCATCCATTTGTGTTGGCAGGTAAACCAGCATGTACGTACGGTGTAGTCACGACTCTGGTTAACCTATGCAATGCATATGATAAACAGGAGATTGTACCAGAAATGATAGAGTTAGCCAAGTTATATTAATATTGTGTTCCTTTAGTTCATTTGTCCATGTTCTCATTTCATCCATTTGTGTTGGCAGGTAAACCAGCATGTACGTACGGTGTAGTCACGACTCTGGTTAACCTATGCAATGCATATGATAAACAGGAGATTGTACCAGAAATGATAGAGTTAGCCAAGTTATATTAATATTGTGTTCCTTTAGTTCATTTGTCCATGTTCTCATTTCATCCATTTGTGTTGGCAGGTAAACCAGCATGTACGTACGGTGTAGTCACGACTCTGGTTAACCTATGCAATGCATATGATAAACAGGAGATTGTACCAGAAATGATAGAGTTAGCCAAGTTATATTAATATTGTGTTCCTTTAGTTCATTTGTCCATGTTCTCATTTCATCCATTTGTGTTGGCAGGTAAACCAGCATGTACGTACGGTGTAGTCACGACTCTGGTTAACCTATGCAATGCATATGATAAACAGGAGATTGTACCAGAAATGATAGAGTTAGCCAAGTTATATTAATATTGTGTTCCTTTAGTTCATTTGTCCATGTTCTCATTTCATCCATTTGTGTTGGCAGGTAAACCAGCATGTACGTACGGTGTAGTCACGACTCTGGTTAACCTATGCAATGCATATGATAAACAGGAGATTGTACCAGAAATGATAGAGTTAGCCAAGTTATATTAATATTGTGTTCCTTTAGTTCATTTGTCCATGTTCTCATTTCATCCATTTGTGTTGGCAGGTAAACCAGCATGTACGTACGGTGTAGTCACGACTCTGGTTAACCTATGCAATGCATATGATAAACAGGAGATTGTACCAGAAATGATAGAGTTAGCCAAGTTATATTAATATTGTGTTCCTTTAGTTCATTTGTCCATGTTCTCATTTCATCCATTTGTGTTGGCAGGTAAACCAGCATGTACGTACGGTGTAGTCACGACTCTGGTTAACCTATGCAATGCATATGATAAACAGGAGATTGTACCAGAAATGATAGAGTTAGCCAAGTTATATTAATATTGTGTTCCTTTAGTTCATTTGTCCATGTTCTCATTTCATCCATTTGTGTTGGCAGGTAAACCAGCATGTACGTACGGTGTAGTCACGACTCTGGTTAACCTATGCAATGCATATGATAAACAGGAGATTGTACCAGAAATGATAGAGTTAGCCAAGTTATATTAATATTGTGTTCCTTTAGTTCATTTGTCCATGTTCTCATTTCATCCATTTGTGTTGGCAGGTAAACCAGCATGTACGTACGGTGTAGTCACGACTCTGGTTAACCTATGCAATGCATATGATAAACAGGAGATTGTACCAGAAATGATAGAGTTAGCCAAGTTATATTAATATTGTGTTCCTTTAGTTCATTTGTCCATGTTCTCATTTCATCCATTTGTGTTGGCAGGTAAACCAGCATGTACGTACGGTGTAGTCACGACTCTGGTTAACCTATGCAATGCATATGATAAACAGGAGATTGTACCAGAAATGATAGAGTTAGCCAAGTTATATTAATATTGTGTTCCTTTAGTTCATTTGTCCATGTTCTCATTTCATCCATTTGTGTTGGCAGGTAAACCAGCATGTACGTACGGTGTAGTCACGACTCTGGTTAACCTATGCAATGCATATGATAAACAGGAGATTGTACCAGAAATGATAGAGTTAGCCAAGTTATATTAATATTGTGTTCCTTTAGTTCATTTGTCCATGTTCTCATTTCATCCATTTGTGTTGGCAGGTAAACCAGCATGTACGTACGGTGTAGTCACGACTCTGGTTAACCTATGCAATGCATATGATAAACAGGAGATTGTACCAGAAATGATAGAGTTAGCCAAGTTATATTAATATTGTGTTCCTTTAGTTCATTTGTCCATGTTCTCATTTCATCCATTTGTGTTGGCAGGTAAACCAGCATGTACGTACGGTGTAGTCACGACTCTGGTTAACCTATGCAATGCATATGATAAACAGGAGATTGTACCAGAAATGATAGAGTTAGCCAAGTTATATTAATATTGTGTTCCTTTAGTTCATTTGTCCATGTTCTCATTTCATCCATTTGTGTTGGCAGGTAAACCAGCATGTACGTACGGTGTAGTCACGACTCTGGTTAACCTATGCAATGCATATGATAAACAGGAGATTGTACCAGAAATGATAGAGTTAGCCAAGTTATATTAATATTGTGTTCCTTTAGTTCATTTGTCCATGTTCTCATTTCATCCATTTGTGTTGGCAGGTAAACCAGCATGTACGTACGGTGTAGTCACGACTCTGGTTAACCTATGCAATGCATATGATAAACAGGAGATTGTACCAGAAATGATAGAGTTAGCCAAGTTATATTAATATTGTGTTCCTTTAGTTCATTTGTCCATGATAGGACTTTCTTAATTTGTGTTGGCAGGTAAACCAGCATGTACGTACGGTGTAGTCACGACTCTGGTTAACCTATGCAATGCATATGATAAACAGGAGATTATACCAGAAATGATAGAGTTAGCCAAGTTTGCCAAGCATCATATACCAGAGGATCATGAATTGGACGATCCAGACTTTGTCACCAAACGACTTCTTGTGTTGGGTAAGTCATAGTCGTATTTTAT
>NW_007384462.1:0-3865 GCF_000475195.1 Diaphorina citri | reverse complement strand
CATTCAATAGGATAAGGAAAGTCGTGTGATGTTCACACCAGATTTTTACTTTCCTTATCCTATAGGAAGGAAAGTAATCTAATCGGGTCAAATTTTCGATGGTCAGTTGTTAGTGCCAAAACACGTTTTGAGGTCCCTAGAGCCGAAATCCAAAGTTTCAGCCATTGGTCCCTCCTGTCTGTAAACAAAATATCTCGAGAACGGTAAGAGCTAGAGACTTGAAATTTGGTATGTATCTTTCAAATGTGACAAGAATGCGACACACAAAATATCTCGAAACGGTAAGAGCTAGAGACTTGAAATTTGGTATGTATCTTTCAAATGTGACAAGGATGCGACACGAAACTTTTGGTTAAGATAGGTGCTGCAGTTGGCGGTATTTTGACCGCTTTTTGGCGGTTTTCGACCGTTTTATGGCTGTTTTCAGTTATACTGACAAAACGGTTAGAGATATTGTAAAAGTTACTAAAGAACATAAAAATAAGCATCATTCAATAGGATAAGGAAAGTCGTGTGATGTTCACACCAGATTTTTTTCAATATCAAAATATGTAGGTAATACCAACAATATTTCCATTGAAAATAGTGCCAACTCAATAAAGGACATATTTTGGTTTTTTGAAAACAAAGGTTTACCTACCTATTTTATTTCGGAAACGATTTCGATGGTGCGCCCGCCATCTTAGATTTCCTATGGTTTAGTACAGGCTCTATCACGCCTTAGGGGGAGAAATGAGCTTCAGAAGAGGGGACAGTCCGAAAAGAAAATACGACTCAACACTAAACATGAGCATGAGCTTTAAACACTCAACACTCAACATGAGCTTTTAGATTTAAATGGTAAACATCTACATCCGAGGAGAATTCTACAATGAGGCATCCAACATGCAAGTGGCCATTAGTGAGGTAAGCTAGGGACAGGGGTTTATTTTCCCCCCCTTACTATAGGGCAGACTCTGAAAATTTGGAGCATCCACCCCCCTGGTACATCACTGTTTGGACCCTTGGGCTTCCTCCACAAAATCCTGACTACAGCCCTGGCTGGGAACTGTGAATGTGAAGCTTGGCAATATCATTTGAGTGATATCTAATATAGCTAGAGTAGGGGGTATAGATAAACATAAGAAGGGAAATTTAAAGACACCTCCTTCAAAAATATTACAATGTCTTATTTCCCAGGCATACCAAGCTGGTTTGATAGGGAAGAATGCCTGTGGCTCCGGATATGATTTTGATGTGTTCATGCATCGTGGTGCTGGTGCTTACATTTGTGGTGAGGAAACTGCTCTCATTGAATCTATTGAGGGAAAACAGGGCAAACCCAGACTGAAGCCCCCTTTCCCCGCTGATGTTGGAGTGTTTGGATGTCCTACTACTGTGTCCAATGTTGAAACTGTTGCTGTCGCTCCTGTAAGTACACATCTCTTGCTTTAGTACCTACATGGGCCCGACCCCTGGGCGACATTTGTTGACAAAGTGGGGAGGACATTTATTTTGGTGCACTTTCGCCATTTTTTTTTTTTTTTTGACACTGTTAACAAGCCAGAGGCAACAGCACGTCGAATCGATAACATGCTGATTTGAAGTTAAACTATTCTTTTTTCACATTATTTTAATTCTATAGTTAAAGCACGATTCGGCCCTGAAATGCGAAAATTCGAACGGCGGTACAGCTGTCTGGCGCTTGATTGCAGAAAGTCCCTGGTCAACTGTTCGATGCTTAAAAAGAAGAAGAAGAAGAAGAAGAAGAAGAAGAAGAAGAAGAAGAAGAAGAAGAAGAAGAAGAAGAAGAAGAAACATTCGATAGCAAATATTTCAACAAATAAAAATAAACCATTCTGACCAAATTCGAGTAGGTAAGTATTGCAGTATTAGTCCAAATGCAGGATTTTTTCTCCAAATAGAGTTGACCATTAAAAAAAATCCTTTCTCTCTCTCGCTCCTTCTCTCTCTCTCTCTCTCATATTATTCATCATGAAAATTCATAAAACAAATATTAGCTATGATTTAACAAGAGTACCAACAGGAGAGAGAGAGAGGAGGGAGGGATGGAGGGAGAGAGATAAAATTTAAATCTTTTTATCAAACAAAAAACTGTATGATAAATGTGAAGTGAGTGTTTTAATAATAGATATGGGTAAATAATATACATACATAGGTACCTACCTACCTGTAGTTGAAAAATTGAAAAGCACACATAGATACACCTGCCTCGGTGGTGTAGTGGTCAAGGCGCTCGCCTGGTAATCAGGAGGGCGTGGGTTCAATCCCATAAACTGTTATACTAAATTGACATCTTACATAGATGTCTACAAAATGCTTAAGATTCCTTCCTTTATTCTACCTAGGTACAAGAACTCTTTTTTTTCTTCTTTTTTCTTTCTTTTCTTCAATATAATCTAGTCATTTTAATTTTTGTAATTGAAGTGACCTTTGAAGGTCTATTCAGTTTTAACACAATCAACCAATTCTATCACACATGGCCTTGATGCTTAGCGTGTAAATAAATAAATAAACAACCAATTCTATGAAAAGAAAACCATAGTTTATTGAAGTTCTATAACTTACCTTAGCAGAAGAGGTGACTGCAAAATAATATGGATCAACATTGGAGAAACTGACATGATCAATACCAGCAAATTCTTTTAATACAACAGGATCCTGAAAGAAGAATCACAAAATGATTATCAATCCAACTATGCATAATTTTTGTTGTATTTAAATTATCTGAAAATAATCACAATGAATGTGGTGATACAGTTAAACAGTGAGTCCCCAAACCTCTAGTATGATTTCTCTAGCCTCTGGTATATAAATTTTGAGCACTAAGAGTTTTGAGTGTGTTTTCTGAGTAGGATAACAGGCTCTATTCCATGAATGACTCTGCAATTCCCCACACATGTCTAGCAATTGTTTCATTTAGTCTGTGGAATATTGCTACCAAAGGAACTGGCACAAACAAGCAGTGACCAGTGTTATTATAGGGTTAGGTTAAACGCAAGAAGGAGTTTTCACAATTAGAGCAGTGATTAGTGTTATTATAGGGTTAGGTTAAATACAAAAAGGAGCTTTTCTTTTTCACAAACATGACTTCTGCATAATTACCGAATAAAAACAATGGCAAAATAGCCTTTTTGAGTGTGTTTTCTGAGTAGGATAACAGGCTCTATTCCATGAATGACTCTGCAATTCCCCACACATGTCTAGCAATTGTTTCATTTCGAATAAAAACAATGGCAAAATAGCCTTTTTTTATTTATGTGTGGATTAAAAAACAAGGAGCTCAAAGTGAGGAGTTGTCTGAGGAACAGGCAATACTCAACCATACACAAGTCAAGTGAAGTATACTTACTGCTAACTTGTTCCAATACTCATTGTCAGGTGTTCTCTTCTGTTGAGGCTTACTGAAATACTTTGCATTAGTTTTCTTAAAACTAGCCATTGTTCTGTTCTATTTGAGTAAGAGGAGTAGGCTACCTACTTCATAGAGTAGGTAGGTTTCAAACACCTTGGTTGTTAGTTGTTACCAACTTGACTTTTCAAGTCTCAATAGCTTAGGGCTGGTTTAATAGTGAGCTTGGATGATTTAGAAGATCATCCACTAATAAAAACTCAAGTTTCAAGTAGGTACTTGGGCCCAGTCACTTTATTTTTTAAATAAAATAATATCTCAGGATCACACATCCACGCATGTTGGTTTGTTGAAGATTTCAAATTTTCAAAAATTCCCTCCTGTGATTTGTTGATATACGAGAAGCGAGCTCTTTGTCGTTTGTCAACGAGTAGGCTGTAGGTCTGTTTTTCATTCCGACGTGGGTGCGATGCGAACCCGACGCGTGTTTTTCATTCCACTTCCCCTACTTTA
>NW_007384461.1:0-3866 GCF_000475195.1 Diaphorina citri | reverse complement strand
TTTTATATCAGTACTTTTTTGTGGAGGGTAACTCTTGACGTTAATTTTTTTAACACGAAGTGTTTTTTTGGGGGGATACGCATAACATGAGAGTACAGTTAGAGTTCTTTATGTACAGGGTGTCCCAGAATATTACTCAAAACAGATTGAATTGAGGAGAAACGGGAAAAATTCGTAGGAAATTCTTTGGGGTTATTTTTTCATCCTCAATTCAAATTATATCATAGCCAGTAAATTTTGCTAATGGTGGGATTCGAACTCAGGATCTTTTGCACCACAAGATCAATAATTGTGGCCTTATCTTCATAGTTAGCTTTTTCTTCCAAATGGAGCAGTTGCAAATGGGTAAAAATTATTATTAAATGGTCGATTCCTACGTAAAAAGTAGTGAAAAATGCAAATCTGAGGTCAAAACTCCGAAAAAATTCCTGCAAAAGGTCGAAAATTCAATTTTTATCTTCCGTTCTAATGAAAGTATTTAAATATGTGTGACGTCAGACTTTACGCAGTTGTTTTTTTCGTCCGTTAGGTAGCGCCACTATGCAAGCGCGCTAGCGGAGGAGCAGAAAGAACTGCGCAGGAACGTATGCGCAAAAACACATTAATGCGTTGCCTGCGAGGGAGCTTTGCTCGGAACATTTGATGTGACGTCATCGCCTACGGGAGCATATGCCGTGACGTCAAAGTTCACGATTTACCGGTATTTTTTAAATCAATAAATTTATCTCGGGATCTTGAAGTTGTAGAAGAAAAAGAAAAATTCCGTTGGTCCTCATTTTTCCTGCTCTATGACTTTGTAACATCACCCAAGTAAGCGCAACTGTTCTATTGTGAGTTTTGCTCGAGCTTGAGTCTCAACTGTAGGCTATAATATCAGTACAGACAAGCTATAGGGTAAGCGAACTAGGAACAGTCAGGGGATAGGTAGGTAGGTATAGGTAGGTAATAACTAGAAGTAGTGTGCATGACATTTCGTCATTTACAGCTAGCTATATTCACATTAGCACTTTATAGAACGTAGGCAGGAGAGACATTTTCTATAAAGTAAAAGAGGGAAGACATTTTCCAAGGTGCTTGGATAGGAATAGGTACCTACCTAATTTTTTCATTATTGGATCAATGTTTCAAGTGTAGCACATTGCATATTCTGACAATATTACCAGGCGGTCATACAATTGAAAAATTCATCCAATAAGTACCTAGTAGATTTCATGTAAATTTGTTAATTGATCATTTTTTCTATCAAAGTTTCATCAGAATTACACAACCCGTTTGACAGTTATGGCGAAGGTCTACAGAAACAAACTAAATACAAAATCGTGGAGATAAAATTTAGAACTCACATCATAAAAAAATAAAAATTATTAAAATTAAAAAATAAAAATCGCCATTTCAAGAAACAAATATATTAGCACTTTATAGAACGTAGGCAGGAGAGACATTTTCTATAAAGTAAAAGAGGGAAGACATTTTCCAAGGTGCTTGGATAGGAATACCTAATTTTTTCATTATTGGATCAATGTTTCAAGTGTAGCACATTGCATACTCTGACAATATTACCAGGCGGTCATACAATTGAGGAAAAATTCATCCAACAAGTACCTAGTAGATCTATTTCATGTAAATTTTTTAATTGATCATTTTTTCTATCAAGTTTCATCAGAATTACAAAACCTGTTTGACAGTTATGGCGAAGGTCTACAGAAACAAACTAAATACAAAATCGTGGAGATAAAATTTAGAACTCACATCATTTAAGTAATTAAAAAATAAAAATCGCCATTTGAAGAAACAAATATCCACGTTGAAATTCTGCACGGCCGAAGACTGGCGATCAAGTTTCCAGTAATCTAAAACAAGGTGTAGGTGAAGCACGAAATATCCAAGTTACTTTAATATCAGAATATTAACATCAAATACATAATATAATGTAAAACATGATGTAGGAGGGGGAAAAAGAGGAAGAAGGAGAGGAGAGGATGAGGGGCAAGAGGAAAATGAGGGGTAAAAAAGGTTAAAAAAATGAAGAAAAGATGAAAATGGCCCTAAATGAAACGGAAAAGAAAGGAAGTGGCAAGGTGTAAAATAAAAGCCAGGGACCATTAACTCGTATTACATAGGTAAAGGAATAGGGGAGTAGGAATAAGAGGGGCAAAGGAATAATGGAGTTAGGAATTGAAGGGGTCATCAGATATAGGAAAGTAGGAAGAGGAGCGGTAAAGGAATAGGAGGGTAGGGAGAGGAGGGGTAAAGGAATAAGAGGGTAGGGAGAGGAGGGGTAAAGGATTAGGAGTGTAGGGAGAAGAGGGGTAAAGGAATAGGAGTGTAGGAAGAGGAGGGGTAAAGGAATAGGAGGGTAGGGAGAGGAGGGGTAAAGGATTAGGAGGGTAGGGAGAGGAGGGGTAAAGGAATAGGAGGGTAGGGAGAGGAGGGGTAAAGGAATAGGAGTGTAGGGAGAAGAGGGGTAAATGAATAGGAGTGTAGGAAGAGGAGGGGTAAAGGAATAGGAGGGTAGGGAGAGGAGGGGTAAAGGAATAGGAGGGTAGGGAGAGGAGGGGTAAAGGATTAGGAGTGTAGGGAGAGGAGGGGTAAAGGAATAGCGGAGTAGGGAGAGGAGGGGTAAAGGATTAGGAGTGTAGGGAGAGGAGGGGTAAAGGAATAGGAGTGTAGGGAGAGGAGGAGTAAAGGAATAGGGAGGTAGGAATTGAAGGGGGTCAGTTATAGGAGAGCCTATACTCAGTATACTCTAAAGCTATAGAGACACGACAAGAACCTCCCCTCCCCTCTTAACTGACTTTTTCATTAGGAGTACATTATACACATGTGGGTATTTTTTTTCTCTCTCTCTTTGTTATTGTATTCAGTACACTATACATGTGGGTATTTTTTCTCTCTCTCTTTTTGTTATTGTATTCAGTACACTATACATATGTGGGTATTTTTTTTCTCTCTCTCTTTGTTATTGTATTCAGTACACTATACATGTGGGTATTTTTTCTCTCTCTCTCTTTTTGTTGTTGTATTCAGTACACTATACATGTGGGTATTTTTTTCTCTCTCTCTCTCTCTTTTTGTTATTGTATTCAGTACACTATACATGTGGGTATTTTTTTTCTCTCTCTCTTTGTTATTGTATTCCGTACATTATACATGTGGGTATTTTTTTTCTCTCTCTCTCTTTGTTATTGTATTCAGTACACTATACATGTGGGTATTTTTTTCTCTCTCTCTTTGTTGTTGTATTCAGTACACTATACATGTGGGTATTTTTTTTCTCTCTCTCTCTTTGTTATTGTATTCCGTACACTATACATGTGGGTATTTTTTTTTGTATTTTTTTTCTCTCTCTCTTTGTTATTGTATTCAGTACACTATACATGTGGGTATTTTTTCTCTCTCTCTTTTTGTTATTGTATTCAGTACACTATACATGTGGGTATTTTTTTTTTCTCTCTCTCTTTGTTATTGTATTCAGTACACTATACATGTGGGTATTTTTCTCTCTCTCTCTCTCTCTTTGTTATTGTATTCAGTACACTATACATGTGGGTATTTTTTTTCTCTCTCTCTTTGTTATTGTATTCCGTACATTATACATGTGGGTATTTTTTTTTCTCTCTCTCTTTGTTATTGTATTCAGTACACTATACATGTGGGTATTTTTTTACTCTCTTCTAGGACTAGGACCAAGCCAACAATGTATTTATTATATACCTTTAACAGCAGGAAGAGAGAGAGAGAGAGAGAGAGAGAGAGAGAGGATGGGAAGAACAGAAAGCAGATTCTTTCACTTGAATTGAATTACAGAAGCGATAAATTTCTAATTAGGCTTCTGTTAAGTTAATTACATGGAAAGTATACCTTCC
>NW_007384460.1:2974-3867 GCF_000475195.1 Diaphorina citri | reverse complement strand
AAAAGATTTGAAGGGTTACTTTTTTGTAACACTATTATGTGATATGCTGTACTATAGACTAGTTTGGATAAGAACATCCCTGGACACATGGTTTGAGCTTTTAGCTCTCACCTGCTTGAAAGGTCAGGTCGGTTACTATGACTTTTAGTTCCTAATTTTTGATTACCCTAAACCTTAGATCTCTATTACGTGGTCAAATTGTCAAACAATTGAGGGTAAAATATCAACTTTTAGCCAGGCTCATACGGCTATAACAAAAGTATTGATGTGTAAAGTACAATAATAACATTGTTTTTATCTACTTTCTAGAAGAAAGTTTACATAACTTTTTTTTTTCATTAATATTCCTACGATTGTTACTCTGTATTATATCTTGTTGTAGTTTTATTACAATTGTAAATAAATGAATCTAAGTATTTGTAAATAAAGTAAAGAAATAGTTATCTAGAAATTAAAAAGACTTGGGTAAAGTAATTTGTATTTTCTAGGTAGTTTTTTCATTCCCATTTTTGTACCGTTCGGTATAAAGTGTGCTCTTTATTAGAAAGTTAATTTGCAAAAATAAATAAAATAAAATTAAAAAATAAAAGTTGAATAGAATGCCTTGGAAATACGTTTATTCTATTCTGTTGTACTAGTTATTATACAAAATTCACATGTCTTGCAATCTTGCATATTCCTTTCTTCACCTTAAACCAAATTCGAAATATGGATGTGCCAAAACCCAAGCCCAAATTTCACACTGAACGCTTTGTAGCGAAATGAGAACACTGAATTAGGTATAGGAAAATGTATAGAAACAAGGAGGATTTATTAACAGGTCAGTATGAAAGTTGACATTTTCTGACGAAGTAAAATAATGAGAAGTTCTACAAGATAGAATGTAGCCACAG
>NW_007384460.1:0-2093 GCF_000475195.1 Diaphorina citri | reverse complement strand
ACTTTTTACATTTGAATCGACCATTTATTAATAATTTTTACCCATTCGCAACTGCTCCATTGCCCCTCTAAGCCAACACAAATGACACCAGTAGATATTAGGCTCAAACCAATTGAAGTTGCCGAACACCTGGGCCTACCAGTAACAGATGGGGGTGGAAGTGTCCGATGGAAATTGGGCTACTACAACAACAGTGAGAAAAATATCAGTAATGAAGAAATGTTTCCTCAGAAATGAGATTTACCTTTTTCTTATCGATTTATTTTGGGATTTAGAAGTGATAGAAGAAAGAGAAAAAATGACCTAGTTTCTCTCTCTCTCTTTCTCTCTTTTTTTTTTGTTCTTTGACTTCTAAGTTCTAAGAAACTTCACCTAAGTAAGAGCAACTGGTTTATTATACCACTGCCTTCTCTATCTAATCCGTTTAAACGGACGTAACGGGTCATCATCGAGACCAGACACTTCTTCATCTTCTCTCGCCATGTGGGCCTTTTCAATTTCTTTGATATTCCAGAACATCTCTGGGTTCAGAGTGGCGTAGGTTGTGGTGGGTTTCTTGGACTCCAACCGGAGGTAGTGAGGCCACCAGAAGCCCTTGAAGTGGTTGAGGCCCCTCTCATTGTAGAAGAAGTCCATGAGATCTGCCCAGCGACGGTCCCGCATTGCTTGTTTCTCTGCAAGGGAACCAGTTGGGGATTAGAAACTTTTAATTTATGATGCCAAAACACGTTTTGAGGTCCCTAGAGCCTAAACCAAAGTTTCAGCCATTGGTCCGTGTGTGTATCTGTGTGTCTGTCTGTCTGTCTGTAAACAAAATATCTCGATAACGGTAAGAGCTAGCGACTTGAAATTTGGTATGTAGCTGTCAAATGTGACAAGGATGCGACACGAAACTTCTGGTTAAGATCGGTGCATTGATTGGCGGCATTTTACCGCTTTTTGGCGGTTTTCGGTCTAGTTTAACAATATCTCGGGAACGGTATGAGCTAGAGACTTGAAATTTGGTATGTAGTTCACAAATGTGACAAGGATGCAACAGAAAACGTTTAGTTAAGATAGGTAGAGCCTGAATCTAAAGTTTCAGCCATTGGTCCGTGTGTGGTTCTGTCTGTGTGTCTGTAAACAAAATATCTCGAGAACGGTAAAAGCTAAAGTCTTGAAATTTGGCATGCAGCTGTAAAATGTGACAAGGATGTGACACGAAACTTTTGGCTAAGATCGGTGAAACGGTTGGGGCATTTTACCGCTTTTTGGCGGTTTTCGGTGTAATTTAACAATATCTCGGGAACGGTATAAGCTAAAGACTTGAAATACCGCTTTTTGGCGGTTTTCGGTGTAATTTAACAATATCTCGGGAACGGTATAAGCTAGAGACTTGAAATTTGGTATTTAATTCACAAATGTGACAAGGATGCAACACAAAACGTTTGGTTGACATAGGTGCTGTGCTTGGCGGTATTTTGACCGCTTTTGGACGGATTTCGACCGTTTTTTGGCGGTTTTCAGCTATACCGACTACTTGAATAACGTCCAGTTACCTTGAAGGACTTGTAGTTATTTTGAAGGACGTACAATAATATTGAAGACCGTGCAATGACCTTGAAGGCCGTCCAGTTACCTTCAAAGACTTATTATGCTGACATTCAAAGACGTACACGAAAACAAAGAATTCGGTTGGCCTTAGAGATTGTAGAAAGGCCGATTCTAAGAATCAACGAAAATTTGATCTCATTTCAAATGTATGAAATCAAATGGCGTTGAAAATAGATGACTTAATACAGTCATATTCCCAATAATAACACAAAATTGAAATAAAAATATTACCTACCTGTTCATGAGACAAAATTTTGATTGGTCGATTTTATTTCTCAATTGTTCAACAACGAAAGTAGGTTTTTTTATTTATTTTCAGGGATTTGATATAGGTAATTGCAATACTCAGTGAAATGTCAGGGCTACGTTCCTGAGAGCTACTTTACATTTTACAACTTTGATCTTCAAATTTCACAAAACTGTGACGTCACAGATTCTACCATCAGTGTCAGATCTACCTGATAGTGTGTGTGCTCATCAGGTATACCTGATCAGATGAC
>NW_007384459.1:2250-3868 GCF_000475195.1 Diaphorina citri | reverse complement strand
CTCTCTCTCTCTCTCTCTCTCTCTCTCTCTCTCTCTCTCTCTCTCTCTCTCTCTCTCTCTCTCTCTCTCTCCTTTCTTCTTTTTCTAACTATCTTCCTGCGGGCAATTCAATTTCAGCAATTTCTGTCCTTTTTGTAACCAAATAATAATTCCCTTGTCTCCCTCACTCTCTCTCTCTTCTGGGCCTTTCTCCCATTATTCCCCTTCTTTGTCCCTCTGCCTTTCTCTCCCTCTGTCTCATTTTGTCTTCCTCTTTTGTATCTAATTCTACTGGTATTTCCTCTCCCTTTCCTCGTCTATCTTTTTCTCCTACTCCTTCTTTCTCTCTGTCTCTCTCTCTCCTTTCTTCTTTTTCTAACTATCTTCCTGCGGGCAATTCAATTTCAGCAATTTCTGTCCTTTTTATTGTAACCAAATAATAATTCCCTTGTCTCCCTCACTCTCTCTTCTGTTCTCTCTTCTCTTTTCCTTTCCTCCCTCGTTTTCTTCAGTTATTTACCCCATTTTATTTTGTTCTCCTCTTTCCTCTCATCTACTGTCGGTTTTCTTCTTCTCCTCCCTCGTTTTCTTCAGTTATTTACCCCATTTTATTTTGTTCTCCTCTTTCCTCTCATCTACTGTCGGTTTCCTTTCCTCCCTCGTTTTCTTCAGTTATTTACCCCATTTTATTTTGTTCTCCTCTTTCCTCTCATCTACTGTCGGTTTTCTTCTTCTCTTTCTTCTTCTTCTTCTTCTCTTTCTCGTTCTTCTTCTTCTCTTTCTCGTTATTTATCTTTATCTTCCTCGTGTTTGTAATCATCATTGAATTTTGACCCTAAATATTCTTCTCTCTGTTAGTCTCTTGTATTATTCTCTTTTCCATTTTTAGTCCGTCCTTCCTTTATTAAATTACAATAGTAATAATAAAAGGTATAAAATCATGAAATTCACACCTCACTATATTTTCTCTGTTTCAGTGGCGACGGTGTGCACATGCTCACCAAGTCTGCCAGCATCAAGAAGCACCCTCCGCCTCTGCTCAGATCCAGAACCTTACCTGCTATCGTAGTGCCTGGACTAAGTATACTCCAGGCACAAATATCTGATAATAGGAGTACTAGCACTTTAGGTAAGCTTTTCATACATTTTTAGCCCGTCCTTCCTTTATTATTACGATAGTAATAACAAAAGATATAGTGAACGGGCTATTGTATTCGCTTCGGTGTCTGTCAGTCTGTCTGTAACGACTGAGGACTTGAAATCGAAGAGAAGGAGGACGCGATGGGAGAAAGTTAGGAAAGTTAGCCGTTCCAACAAGAACATTATCCGTTCAAGATAAAATCCGCCCCGGGTGGTAATCGAACCCGCGGCCTAGCGCTTACAAGACAGACGTACTACCAACCAGGCTAACTAGGCTGGCATATCTGATAAACAATAGAAGGAAACTTGGACAAGTAGCTACGTAGGAATTTTAATTGTGTTGTTTGTCACAAATGCTCGAACCACCTGGACTCGAACCACCAACCTCCAGATCCGAAGTCCATCGCGCTAACCACTACACCACTGCGGTTGGCTGACAAGTAGTTACGTAATGAAATAATAACACTGAAGATATAACCTTATCAGCTAAAGGATGTAT
>NW_007384459.1:0-2211 GCF_000475195.1 Diaphorina citri | reverse complement strand
GTTGTTCGACTCTCTCTCTCTCTCTCTCTTTCCCTGAAAGAAGCAAACAAGAACGGAACATTGCATTAAACTTTGTTCTAAAAGCGACCGAAACAATGAAACAACAGAGCTGAAAGCTGAGTGACTGAGAGCGAGCGAGACCGAGAGAGAGAGAAAGACAAAGAGGGAACATTGTTGAATAAAACATTGCTAGGTTGTCGAAAGTTGAAAAACGCCAGACTAGTTAGCTTTGAGGGGCTGAAATCTAAAACAGATAGGGTTTGTTCTCGGAACGGCTGGCATTCTCCTATCTTGTCTTCTTTCTTTCTTTCTTCGCTTTCGGGACGATAAGACCTTAGTAGTTACAGTTCCCCAATCAAACTTCCTAAATCTGCCAGCCTAGTTAGTTAAGTTGGTAGTGCGTCTGCCTTGTAAGCCCCGGGTTCGATTCCCGCCCGGGGCGGATTTTATCCTGATGGGATAATGTTCGTTCTCGGAACGGCTGGCTTTCGTCCTACGGCATAAATTAAGTTAAGGTTCAGCCAGCCTAGCTAGCTTAGTTGGTAGTGCGTCTGCCTTGTAAGCGCTAGGCCACTGGGCTCGATTCCCGCCCGAGGCGGATTTTATCCTGATGGGATAATGTTCGTTCTCGGAACGGCTGGCTTTCTCCTATCCTTCGATTCCCGCCCGGGGCGGATTTTATCCTGATGGGATAATGTTCGTTCTCGGAACGGCTGGCTTTCGTCCCGGGTTCGATTCCCGCCCGGGGCGGATTTTATCCTGATGGGATAATGTTCGTTCTCGGAACGGCTGGCTTTCGTCCTACGGCATAAATTAAGTTAAGGTTCAGCCAGCCTAGCTAGCTTAGTTGGTAGTGCGTCTGCCTTGTAAGCGCTAGGCCACTGGGCTCGATTCCCGCCCGAGGCGGATTTTATCCTGATGGGATAATGTTCGTTCTCGGAACGGCTGGCTTTCTCCTATCCTTCGATTCCCGCCCGGGGCGGATTTTATCCTGATGGGATAATGTTCGTTCTCGGAACGGCTGGCTTTCGTCCTACGGCATAAATTAAGTTAAGGTTCAGCCAGCCTAGCTAGCTTAGTTGGTAGTGCGTCTGCCTTGTAAGCGCTAGGCCACTGGGCTCGATTCCCGCCCGAGGCGGATTTTATCCTGATGGGATAATGTTCGTTCTCGGAACGGCTGGCTTTCTCCTATCCGGGCTCGATTCCCGCCGGGGCGGATTTTATCCTGATGGGATAATGTTCGTTCTCGGAACGGCTGGCTTTCTCCTATCCTGTCTTCCTTCTCTTTTCGATTTCGGGACGATAAGACCATAGCAGTTACAGTTCCCTCTGTCAAACATCTTTAATTAAAAAAAAAAAAACTTCCTAAAAAAGAATAGAAATCCTTTTTACTTTTTACCCAAAAAAAGTGTCTACAAGCATAAAATCCCTTAGATTTTCTTCTTATGTATATGTGACTTTGAAATGTCAATACCCATCCACCCAACCCAAAATCAAAACTCATCCAAATTTATCAATCAGTCATCATTATCCAGTCCCTGATTGAAACCAAGTTAGAGCTGAAAAAAAAAGTATCAAATTGATATTAAGTGACTTTTCGTGTGTGGTACGCCAACCCCTACCCCCCATTTGAGTCCCCATTTGACGTTTCGTATGACATTGATGAATTATGAATTAGTTTTCAATGAAAATATTTTCACCGTGACTGAGTGGTGGGTGGGTTTGAGTCACCGAGAATACAAGTCGACTTGGTGGTGTATGGCGACGTCAGAATAGGTCGAATAAAAATAGAAGCAAGCTTTTTATTGAAGAGGTTTGATGGAGGTAACTCTAACAAGAGAGGTCTTATTCGGAGGACAGGATAGGAGAGAATACAAGTCGACTTGGTGGTGTATGGCGACGTCAGAATAGGTCGAATAAAAATAGAAGCAAGCTTTTTATTGAAGAGGTTTGATGAAGGTAACTCTAACAAGAGAGGTCTTATTCGGAGGACAGGATAGGAGAAAGAACGAATCTTATCCGAAAAAGAACGAATCTTATCCGTTCAGGGTAAAATCCGCGTAAGGCGGGAATCAACCTCGCTTACGTTTACTACAAATTCATTGAGATAAATATTCAACTCGAGTAATCTAGTAAATATTCAACTCCAGGAATAAATATTCAACTCGAGTAATTTCCACTTGAGTTACAACTCGAGTTGGAAAATAATCG
>NW_007384458.1:0-3868 GCF_000475195.1 Diaphorina citri | reverse complement strand
CGTGAGGACTTGTGCTTGGTCTTTAAAAGCAGAGAGAACCCTTTGAGGAACTGCCAGCTTGCTAGGCTGGTTAGGGTTTGCTGTTCTCCTCCCTGTTTATAGTCCCACAGCCAGACGCTAGTCTTCTCTCTGTTTAACGTCCCCTAGCCAGAATTCATTCACTGTGAGCTGTTCTTCATAGCCAGGCCTGATTTCATTCACATTCTATCTTTTCACTCAAGCATTCATACCTACTGCATAGATAAGTTGTCATACATAGTATTTTGTTACTCATTTGCCGGCCTGGGCTCGGGATAATATTGGCTCTGGTCTCTTTCTCCGGCTCTGCCTCTTATGCTCCATGCTCTATACTTCTCTCGTTCCTACAACAATAACATTCATCTGTTATAGGTATTCTTGTATTTATTTTTCTTCATATCATCTCAGTTGGTGAAGTGACAGTGCTACTGTAATGAGACAGCTCTCTGAACATCGGTGAAGTGAAACACCCGCCTAACAATTTTGAAGTGTGCAATGAAACTCGTGTAGTGGAATATCCGCCTAGTTAAACATCCATGTAGTATAAATGAGACAGCTCTCTGAACATCGGTGAAGTGAAACACCCGCCTAACAATTTTGAAGTGTGCAATGAAACTCGTGTAGTGGAATATCCACCTAGTTAAACATCCATGTAGTATTTGTGTGTAGTGAAACACATGTCTAATGGAAAAGTAGTGTAGTGAAACATGAAGTTGGAATCGATGAAATTTTCTTTGGGTGAAGACAAGTTCATTACAGTCAAAGGTAATTTATGGAATACCTACCCATATGTACCATAATCCAATACCGCCTGTACACTAAAACCAGCCTCAGTGGCATAGGGGTAGTGGTTGTTGCAGCGGTGTAGCTGCACTGAGGGGGTTCATGGTCTCTAGCCAAGATTACTTGGCCCGTCCCGAACCGCAGTCAACCATCTTGATAAACCTTTTGTAACCTCCAGCTAGCCATGCTGGTTAGGGTTTGGCTGCTCTGATCCCTATTAATAGTCCCCGAGCTAGGCCAGAGGCAGTGGTCGGTACGCTCGCCTGGCTGGCTTTCTCCTATAGTGTCCTCCTCACTTTGATTTTGGACGGTAAGATCTTCGTTGGTACAATTTCCTCTATCAAACCTGTTTTCTATCAAGCCCTAAAAGTCGGGTTAAGCCTGTACGAATCTACCTCTTCTCACCAGTGAATCAATGGAGCAGTTGCAGTTGGGTAAAAATTATGAATAAAAGGTCGATTCCTACGTAAAAAGTTGTGAAAAATCCAAATCTGAAGTCAAAACTCCGAAAAAGTAACTTTAAAAGGTCGAAAATTCAATTTTTAATTGCCGTTCTAATTAAAAAGTTCAAAGAGTTGTGACGTCAGACTTAATGTCAAAATGCGCAGAAACGCTTGCGCACAAACAAACAAACGAAGCGGGAGTCATGAATTATGACGTCATCACCTACGGGAGCATATGTCGTGACGTCAAACTTCACGATTTACCGGTATTTTTTAAATCGATTTATCTCGGGATCTAGAAGTCGTAGAAGAAAAAGAAAAATTCCATTGGTCCTCATTTTTCCTGCTCTATGACTTTGAAACATCACACAAGTAAGCGCAACTGATCTATTAGTTTATTGTCCCTAATCGATTAAAAAAAGATCAATCATAATATTAGTGCTCGTAGTTATACTGCTCGCATAGGACTGAAAAGTCTCTCTACTCCAGCAGTAGGCTACTACTATTATTGTGGTCGAATTCTCAAAATAATAAATGAGGATAAAATTCCATCCCTCGGCTGGGATCGAATCCACGTCCTGTTTACCAGGGGAGCGTTTTGACCACTACACCACCGAGGCAGGTTGAAGACATGGACTAGAATAGCCAGCCTAGTTAGCTTGGTTGGTAGCGTGTCCACTTGTCCACGTTGTAAGCGCTAGGTCGCGAGTTTGATTTCCGCCCAGGGCGGATTTTATCCTAAACAAGGCAGACTCGCTATCCTAAATGCTAACTAGGCTAGCTAATGGCTACGATTTCTGTTACTCTAGATTTTTTCCCGTCACGTTAACCCACCACATTTTCAACTGGCCTTCGCTCTCCTCAATAAAATTCTGGATACGGCCCTGCTTCAACAATCCAGAAATGTTTCTGGAATGATCCAGCAACTTTTTTACTCTCCAGACTTTTTTCGGAAACAGTTTCTTTTTTTTATTATTGAAGAGGTTTGACAGAGGGAACTGTAACTGCTATGGTCTTATCGTCCCGAAAGCGAAGAGAGGAGGAAGACAGGATAGGAGAAAGCCAGCCGTTCCGAGAACGAATATTATCCCATCAGAATAAAATCCGCCCCGGGCGGGAATCGAACCCGCGGCCTAGCGCTTACAGGGCAGACGCACTACCAACTAAGCTAACTAGGCTGGCCGGAAACAGTTTTTTTTTGTCTTTTATTGAAAGTCTCTCAACATTTGTTTTGCAACATTTTTTGAACTCTTCGCAACGTTTTGTGAGACAAATGTCTTTTGGTGTGTAATAGGTTTTATCTTCAAAGGCGCTCAACATTCAGAACATTTTGTTTCGCAGCACTTGAGGGACTGTTCGCAACAGTTGCGATACAAATGTGTCCGATCTGTACTGGGCTTCAGTTCATTCACAGTTGTATTTTCATTGACTCACTGGTTTTCATGTGAGCATATTGTGTTATTTTTATTATTCTTTGTTATATTTCTATATTTATTCTTCTATTTTTTCCTGTCGCTCAGAGTCTTGTTCCGTTTTGACTGAATGCCAAGAACCCGTCTATGAAATTGAATGAAATATACTTTATATTATTTTGTCGTTGTTTGTTGTTGGTATTCAGTCACAATCGAGTGATGTGAATAAAGAAGAATTTAACGGAGAGATTCTTATTTTCGAGATGTTTGATAGAGGGAACTGTTAAGCTGTGTTCACACCACATAGTCGACACCCTCGATCAACGCGGTGAAGAGGTAGAAGAGGAGAACTATCGATTGTCGGCGCCATCGATAGTTTTCGATAGTTTTTTTTTTTATTACATATTTTCCTTGTTTCTAAAGGTCTTAGGTCTTATCCCCCAAAAAGACCTAACCTAACCTGATTTAAAGAAAATTATTAACTGTACACGTATTAATTTAGGTCACAGGGTTTTATTTCAACATTTTTTTTTTTACATTTTTTTTTACACTTTTCACTTCTAAAACGACCAATTTCTCAAATGGAAAATTATTATATACTAACTAATGATATAATACATAATAATTTTAATAAATGCAAATAGATTAAATTAAAGTAAATAAGTTATCGATTTTTCCGTAAATAAGTAAATGATGATCGTTTTTTTCTCTGGCGAAGAGCCCATTTTTTACGATATACGAAAACGGTCAGAGAAACAGGAGCTAGTTAAATTTCTTTAGTGAAACACCCATGTAATAAGACAGCTATCTGGACATCAGTGAAGTAAAACACCTAAATAAGTTATCGATTTTTCCGTAAATAAGTAAATGATTATCGTTTTTTTCTCCGGAGAATAGCCCATTTTTTACGATATACTACGACCGAGAAACAGGAGCTATGATAGTTAAATTTCTTTAGTGAAACACCCATGTAATAAGACAGCTATCTGGACATCAGTGAAGTAAAACACGCGCCTAAACAAAGTGTGTACTGTGTTTTGAAACATCTAGTTAGTTAAACATTTGTTTTACTACACCTATGCAGTGAAATAGTGCCTAAGATTCATGTAGTGAAACACTTATGTAATGAGACAGCTCTCTGAACATCGGTGAAGTGAAACACCCGCCTAACAATTTTGAAGTGTGCAATGAAACTCGTGTAGTGGAATATCC
>NW_007384457.1:0-3869 GCF_000475195.1 Diaphorina citri | reverse complement strand
ATTATTATTTTTTTTTTTTCATTTTGTTAAGTTGGTCTCCAAGGTTTCATATATGTACTTTATGTGCTGCGTTCATGATGTGTATATTTGTAGCACTGCTTCTGAGTGCTTCTGCTTTAAATGTAACAATTTTGCCTGAGAAGTATGCTGTGTCGTTTTGGCAACCCAAACTTTGGGCAGTCCGTCAATGAATATTATGTTTCTCTCTACTGCACCTCTACACTGATATATTCACATAGGTACATTGGAATCTGACTGCCTCAAATGCCCAAGTTGGGAGCTTTTTTTCCCGGTGGAAGAAAAACCTTGATGACAAAACAAAGCGCTTTTCATCATCAGTACAAGTACAGTTAAAAATAGTCAATATATTATGTAGCTATTAAGAAAGCCAGAAGATTTTAATAGTCAATATAGCTATTATGAAAGCCAGAAGATTTTAATAGTCAATATAAATATTAGCTATTATGAAAGTCAGAAGATTAGTCAATATAGCTATTAATATGAAAGCCAGAATATTAGTCAGTAAAGCTATTATGAAAGCCAGAAGATCAGTCAATATAGCTATTATGCAAGCCAGATGATATGTCAATATAGCTATTATGAAAGCCAGAAGATTTTTTCCAAGGTTTTTAACGTCACTATAGGTAACTTAATATGTAGATGGTAAAAAGTCATCGTATAACAGCAGAAGATTAATAACGGTAGGAAATCATAGGAGGAGAAAATAGAGATGCCATTATGCCATGATCTACCTCACTGTCAAGGGCATCTATACCAAGTATCATCTATTCTATACCAAGTATTTACCATGTGGTTGATATAGGAAAGTAAAGTACCAAGAACTATGTTTGTGGTTACCATATAGGAAAATAATGGACAAATTGGCATGTACCATCAAAATGATTAAATTGCTTTTAGAAATTACCTAGGCTTGTGGGAGTTGTGGGAATATGTAGCAAAGAATGGTAGTGATCAGAACCTTTAGACCAGTGGTACCCAAACGGGGGAACAGGAAAAACGGTAAAAAAGGAGAAAGACTCTTGAAAAATGGGAAACATTGCGATTTGATGGCCCACCATTTTGCCGCAAAGCCTCAAAACTAACCTCATGTTTTCGAGTAAAGGGACTTTTAAACCCTGTGCGAATGCGAATATTAAAAGACGTAAGATTTCTGCCCTCATTCAAGACTTTGGCACATTTCAAGGAATTGTCCCTAGTAAATAGGTATCTTGGTACTCTAAAGTTTGATTAAGTTTCTAGAATTGAAGAAAATGCTGAATGGAAATGGAATCTTGAAATCAAAAGAAAACCCGTGGACTTAACAAGAATACCGACTTGCCTGTACCTGGAACACTATTTGGAAAAGTTACACGAGCGTCACAAATTACAAAGTAGGCGGCAATTTCTTCAAAAGAAAAAAAGTGCCCCCTGTTTCTGTTCAAGGTTCAGTAAACTTTTCTCCTCATAATATACATTTTAAAAAATCCATCAGGGCGGGGGGGGGGATCCTAGTTTGGGAATCGCTGGTTTACATATAGACAATGTCTATTAGACATGTTTATATCTACATAGGTACCCTCCTATGTACTGATGCTCTCAAATGACCAATAATATTATAGGTAGGTACATACCTACATATACCTATATATTATTCTAGGTAGTTACCTAAGGTTAAAGGTGAGAAATGAAGGGTGGGGAAATGACTCACATTTCATTAAGGTTATCCGACGTAGGGAAAAAAGAGAGAGGGGAATAGAGGTACATAAATAGGAGTGAGAGAGAGGGAGGGAGGGGAGAGAGAGTCGTAGGTGTGAGGGAAAGTGAGGGAGAGAAAGAAAGAGAGAGCATACTGGTAGAGAGAAATTTTATCGAAGTGGGAGATACAGAGGTTGAGGGAGAGACAGAGAGAGAAAGAAAAAAAGAGAGTGAAAGGGGAAGAGAGAGAGAAAGGGAAGAAAACCAAAATTGGGGTAGGTTGTGTAAGCTGAAGCTGAAAGGACAGATCTCTCTCTCTCTCTCTCTCTCTCTCTTTCTCTTTCTCTTTCTCTACCACGTCGGGGTTATGAAATTCCCCAAACTTCATAATTTTGTACTTCACATTTCGCAAAATTTTGACGTCAACAATTTCTCTGGTTAAGCAAGGTTTTCAAAGGCTTTTCTTCTGAAATACGTCCTACGTCATCTTGCGAAATTCCAGGGGAAGTTGCCTGAGGAATGTGTTTCAGGCAGGTCTGTGGGAAAGATAACACGTTAATCTCATGTGGGAAAAAAAGTTATTTTTCATAGTTGAGGAAACTCATTTCTAAATGAGCCCAAACCTTCTTTTTTACTAGAAAAAAAAAAGAAAGGAAAACCCCTTTGGTAATTGATCTCTAATGTCCCGAACTTTCAGAAAGGGTCAGTGAGAGGAGAATGAAACAAAAATTAAATTACCTGGAAATCGTCGAGAAAAAAACAGGTTATTTCCCCGAAAAGCTCCTTCATTTGCGGTAATTTAATGCCCAACTTTGGTCTTCGCCCTTCATTCGATGTTGAAAAAAACATCAGTCTGTACTTACCTGAAATATCCTACCGAAAATTCTGCGAAATTTTGCTTCCATCGAAAATAAAGCCGCGGCGAAATACAAAGCTATTAGTATCTGGATTCTGTGGAAATAACAAATAGGTATTAAGGTATGTACCTTATTAGTACTGGGAAATAAAAAAATAGCATAAATTAACAACATAAACAAAATAAGCGTCAGACTTAACACCAGTTTGTTTTTTACGTTTGGTCTTATTAGGCAATAAAAATCGATCTATTAATGACCTAGGCTTACGAGTACTGGAAACGTGTTGTTTTTAGCAAAATAAATGTTTACTTTGCCATATTCTGACGTGTATGCTCCATAATCTCTCCACATTTGCCAGATGTTAAAGTGGACTTGGAATTTTCGGAACAGAGAATTTATGCTGATTTTTTTTTCTTTTTTTTTTCTTTTTACAATTCTGCGAAAAAGATGATGTTTATGCGTCCTTCAAACACCTACGATTTTTTCAAGGAATCCTAGTCAATGAATCAAATGGTTCTGAAAATAGTAGGTATGCCAAAGCAAGCATATTTTGTCCCTCGAGACGGAAAGGGGTGGCAAATGTGTTAAATCTGAGTTTTCCCTCCGCAACTCCGTAAAAAAAAAAGAGAGAGAGAGAAAAAAAAAACACGTCAATTATTTTGACACAAAATACCTACACCAATTCAATTGAAATGAAACAGATATTCAAGTGTTGTACAGAACACATGTACATTTTACCAGATATAAATTTAGTTCTACATGGAGCATTTGGTACAAAACATGGATCACAAATTAGTATAGGATCGTTCATAAATAACTAGCACCAGAAATGTGTTTTTTATGACAAACGAATTTAGTTGTTTCACATTTTAAATTCCATACGGTATTCCCAAGTCACCAAGCTTATGTCTTTCTTAACTTAATGTTTCTTTATGTCTTTCTAATGTTGGTATAATAACTTTTATGTTTAAAAAGTTCTGGACATTACTAACTGGACTCGCTCAAATTCCTAGATTTAGTACAGATAGGTTGGTACTTACCTAATATTATCCTGACAAGGCCGAGAGCACCCCGAAATATAAGCACAAAGCCGAAAGAACTTCGATTTTATCGGGAATCGAACACGAATTTCCAGCATCATGCTATGGAATTTAGATTATTACCTACAATAATTTTTCTTCCATCTCGTATTATACCACTTAATAGGGTATCACTTAATTTGTTTAAGTTAGGTTTGTTCGTTCGTTAGGTACCAATAAAGGTCTCATCTCTTTTGCAATGGACAAAACTGAAAAGGTCTTTTTACACCTCGATTTC
>NW_007384456.1:0-3871 GCF_000475195.1 Diaphorina citri | reverse complement strand
GTTCCGAGAACAAACACTATTCCTTCTGGATAAAACACACCGCGGGCGGGAATCGAATCCGCGGCCTAGCACTTACAAGGCAGACGCGTTACCAACAAAGCTGACTAGGCTGGCCATGCTGACTAGCTTTTAGCTGGTATCAAAAATATGTGTAGTTGAACATTTTTAAAACCGTTAGAAAAGGCTGTGAGTAAAGCATAAGATTGGAAATGTAAATTGTTCCGAATTTTTTGCTCTCAAGTCTAACAACAGACTGGTATCTTTTGGAATCTCGAGTCACAGACTAATTTATGGAAAGTTTTTCCTCCTTCCTTCTTCTCCTCCTTCTCTTTCCTCTTCTTCTTCCTCTTTCTTCTTCATTCTTCTTCTTCTTCCCTCCTACTACTCCTCTTCCTTCTTCTTCTTTCCTCCTCCTCTTCTTCTTCTTCTCCTCATCCTTTTTCTTCTTGTTGTCCTATTCTTCTTCTTCTGCTGCTCCTCTTCCTGCTCTCCTTCACCTTTTCCTCTATCCTCTTCTTCTTTCTTCTTTTTCCTCTTTCTTCTTCTTTCTTCTTTTTCCTCTTTCTTCTTTTTCATCTTTCTTCTTCTTTCTTCTTCCTCCTCTTTCTTCTTCTTCTTCTTCTTCTCCTCCTCCTCCTCTTCCTCCCTTCTTCTTCGTCTTGTCCTTCTTTCCTTCCCTTCTTTTTCTCCTTCCTCCTTTCATTCCTTTGTTTCTTTTTACTTTCTATTATTTAATTCCCTGTTCTTCTTCTATTTCATCAGGTATTTTCTGCACATTTTTCGTAATATAAAATTTAATATAATATAAATATTATACATAGTATAAATATAAATTTATTATAATGTGTAGGTACACAGAGCAGACAGCTAGTGGTATTAATATTTTGTATTTTTTGTCTAGCTTTTGGTATCTAATATTTATAGTTAGTATTAATCAAACATAGTCTGGCTGGGGGACTAACATACCAGCTTGAAATTTATGTACCTTGCTAAAGAAATAGCAAAAATTTTGAGTGCGAAGGGCACCCACTCGTAAAATTTTCGGAGTCGAAACCAAATGTCAACCTAAAGCAATTACCTTAGAACTGATTGAGAGGCAACAAGTAAGTACACAGAGCAGACTTAACAAGGTACCTATATCAATTTGTTCAAATTGACCAGATTCCTTTTTTGAATCTTTTTTCTTCTTATGTGCAATTTTTTACACTGATGATGCCAGCAATGGTGAAACATGTCTGTATAAATAAACAATAAAAAACCCTCTCCCAACTGTGAAGAGTAAAAGCTATTTGTGTTCTTCTTTTCAAGATGAATCTTCACAAAGTCACGTCAGAATCTATCAATACAGTTCCCTCTGTCAAACCTCTTAAAAAAATAAAATAATAATAATAATAGGTATAGGTAGGTATTTATAAGTTATAAGTCTATAGTAGGTACATAGGTATAGGTAAGTAATGTAAGTATGTAGGTACATAGGTATAGGTAAGTATTTAGGTACATAGGTATATAGGTAAGTATGTAGGTACATGGTACATAGGTATATAGGTAAGTATGTAGGTACTAGGTTTTCAAGATGAATCTTCACAAAGTCACGTCAGAATCTATCAATATAGTTGCCTCTGTCAAACCTAAAAAAAAAAAAATAGGTAGTCTACATAAGTCTATAGTACCTGTGTACATAGGTATAGGTAAGTATGTAGGTACTAGGTACATAGTATTGTCTAGAAAGCACACAGCTCCATTGAGTCAAGCTGTGAAACCCAATATCAAGATGACAGGTGTATGGAAGAGTGGGAGACAATATTGTAGCAGAGTCTCTGTTACTTACTTTGAATTTTGTATAAGTTGAAAGCTATATAGTTGCTCATTTTATGTACAGCTAGGTATCGACTATCTACGTATCTACCTATAGTACCTATACGAACTTTATTGTGTAAGTTACTTTACTATGAAGTAGGGAAGAGTGGGAGACAATATTGTAGCAGAGTCTCTGTTACTTACTTTGAATTTTGAATAAGTTGAAAGCAATATAGCTGCTCATTTTACGTACAGGTAGGTATCGACTATCTACCTATACGAACTTTCTCGTGTAAGTTACTTTACTATGAAGTAGGTAAATCAAATGGTTTAATTCAATTGTTTATTAAAACAAAAATATAGTAGTTAGGCACTTGTACAAAGGATTTTTCCATAAAAAATCAGACTAGCAAACAATAAATTGTTAATGGGGAAAAAACAAAATTATTAAATTTTCCTCTAGGTAGTCTAGTAAACTGTTCTTTTATTTTCATAGATACCTACCTAAAACACTTCGTCTAACTAAGTTAGACCTGTTAGAGTCTAACAGGTCTAACTTCTTTCCAGAATTAATTTAATTGATAATAGAAACTTCCCTGATTCCATTATCTATACTTTCTAGTGTTTTACTTTGAAAGTTACTTAGAAGTGTAAAGTTCTACAAGCTAAAAGTACCTAACCTACTAATATCTACCTACCCACGCTACGTCCCTACTTTATAAAAGTATGTAGAAATTCAGAAATTGTATGAACGCCCAGTAACTATTCTAAGTATGCAATGTGCCTAGCAAAAAAGATAATCCTTTAGCGAAAATAGAAAGAAGGTGTTATTTTCAAAGCTTTTTCTCGTGTCCCTAGGTTGTGTTTCACTCCCCCTTTCTCTATCTCTTTTTACTTTCTATTTTCCCTCTTTAGATGCCTTTCTCTGTCTCTTTTTTTCCTCCCTATATGCCTATACGTGTGAAAGAGAGGGAGGGAGAGAAAAAAAAGGTGGGGGAGGGGTAAGGAGACGAAAATTTAATTTTTCTCTCTGTCTTATTTTTCATTTTACCTAACCGCCATGTCACGTCAAGGTAGACGTCGTGTCAGGGAATGAATTTTTTCACGTCGCCTCCAATTTCTTTTATTCTCCTCCTCCACTTCCTCTTCCTTCTCCACTAAAATCTCCCCCTCCTCTTTCTTCTGCTTCTTTTGCCATTTCTTCCTCTTGAACTGCCTCCCCCTATTTCTCAGCCTCCTTCCTCTCCTGCTTCTTTTGAAATTTCATCTTCTCTTCCACCTCCTCTTTCTTCTCCTCCTTCTCCTCCGCCTCCTCTTTCTCCTCCCCCTTCTTCTGTCATTTTATCTTCTCCTCCTTCTTCTTCTTTTCCTCCTCCATATCTTTCTCTTGAACTTCCTTCTCTTATTTCTCAGCCTCCTTCTTCTCCTGCTCTTTTGCAATTTCATCTACTCCTCCTTCTTCTTTTACTTCCTTCTCCTATTTCTCAGCCTCCTTCTTCTCCTGCTCTTTTGCAATTTCATCTACTCCTCCTTCTTCTTTTACTCCTCCTCCTCCTCCTCCCCCACATCCATATCTCCTTCTTCTCCCTCATCCTTCTGCTTCTTTTTCCATTTCATCTTCTTCTCCTTCTTGTTTTACTCGTCGACATCCATACGTATATTTTTCTCCTCCTCCTCCTCCTCCGCCTCCTTTTTTGCTTTTTCCTTGTCTTCTCCAATTTCTTTCGACTTCTTTCTCTTCTTCCGCCTCCCCTTCCTCTTTTTTCTGCTTTATCACCTTCTCATCCTCTTCCTTCCTTTCACCGCCTTCTCCAATTTCGTTCAACCTTCTTCTTCATCTCCTTCTTCTAAGCCTTCTCCCTTTTTTCTCCACCTCCTCTTCCATCTTTCCCCCTCCCACCCAGGAAGGTATTTTTCTTTTTTTTTTTCTTCTTCTCTTCTTCTTCTTCTTCTCCTTCCTCTCTTTCATCTTCAAACGGAGAAGACAAAAAAAAAGAAAAAAAAAAGGAATGAAATATTATATTACCGGTATTCTACCTCCGTTTTCATTTTCAACGGAATTTCGTGTGACATT
>NW_007384455.1:0-3871 GCF_000475195.1 Diaphorina citri | reverse complement strand
GATGGTTATTTTTTGCATTGCTGCGGCCATAGCACGACAAATGTACTAGTTCCCTATGGATCACTAAAGTTGAGCGTTATGCTTGCTTAGTACGTAACCATATGGGTCGAATAGGTGACCATATGGACAATCGGGTACTGCCTGCTTCTCCCGGACCCACTCAGGCTGGGTGAGGTTAATGTAAGGAGGCGGGTATCTTGTCGCGGAATGGAGGTTAAACCCCTTGTAATGGAGGTTAAACCCCTTGTAATGGAGGTTAAACCCCTTGTAATGGAGGTTAAACCCCTTGTAATTGAGGTTAAACCCTTGTAATGGAGGTTAAACGCCTTGTAATGGAGGTTAAACGCCTTGTAATGGAGGTTAAACCCTTGTAATAGAGGTTAAACCCCTTGTAATGGAGGTTAAACCCTTGTAATGGAGGTTAAACCCCTTGTAATGGAGGTCAAACCCCTTGTAATGGAGGTTAAACCCTTGTAATGGAGGTCAAACCCCTTGTAATGGAGGTTAAACCCTTGTAATCGAGGTTAAACCCCTTGTAATTGAGGTTAAACCCTTGTAATGGAGGTTAAACCCTTGTAATGGAGGTTAAACCCCTTGTAATGGAGGTTAAACCCTTTTAATGGAGGTTAAACCCCTTGTAAACCAAAGACCTTAACAGAGCTATACAGTGACGTTGAACCGAAATAAAAGTATTTATCTCCATTTTCTAACTTCCAATTCAATTTCCATCTCTCTACTTACAGGGTGAGGAGAACACCAGACGACATGAGGACGCGTCAGGTCGACTGGTAATGGTGACTGAAACTCGAGGCGATGCCAGTGCTCCGGGCGGCAGAAGAGGAACTGTAGTTATACGAGGTAAGATACCCCCAGAGAATTAATTAATTCGAAATCAAATCAGTTTTCATAATGTGCTCACAGAATTGGTCCAATGTGAGACATGACTGACATTAGATCAGGCCTCCGTTTTCCATAAAGAATAGTTGCCTACTCATCTACCATCTCAAGTAGAATACTCGATACTTCACGTAGCTACTCATCTAACATCTCAAGTAGAATACTCGATGCTTCACGTAGTGAACAAGCCCACGTTGCATAAACAAATTAGCCCTTTGTATTTTGCACTTCCCAAAATCTTCGGAAGTGTTGACGTAATTTTACAGAGGCAAAGTCTTTAAAAACCTGCTGGCATAACCCCTATAATAGTTGTGGTGACGTCAACATTTTGCGAAATGTCCCTAATGTTTGCCGTTCACGAAAAATTTGACCCTTTTTTTTTAAGCAAATACTTTCATAATATTTATTAATAAAACAAGCTCAGAACTCATAACATAATAGAACAAAACAAAAAAAAAAGTATGCTTATGATTCTAGCTCATTAATGATAATAATATTATTTGAAAGTTCAGCTTAGCTGAAAGGGTTACAAAAACTTTCAAACTGGGATTGGATTAAAACTTTCCACTGGGATTGGATTAAATCTTGACTTAATCTAGATGTTTCTTTTTTATGCACAAATGGTTTATTAATAAAGTCTACTTATATTACTATTGACCAAATAATAATAATATGAAAAATTATAGCAACTTTCTCCTCTGGCTTTTATGCTTTCACACCTGACAACTTTGACGTGATCTTTGGTGACATTTATGTGTACATTTATGGGCTTGCCCCTTTCTTCATCTTCTTTTCCTTTTACTCCTTCTTTTCGTGTTCTCCTCTCTTTCTTTTTCTTCTTCCTCCTTCTCCTCCTTACGTATTCCTCCTCTTTCTTCTCCTTTTCATATTCTTCCTCCTCCTCTACTTTTCTCACTGCAAATGTGTGACATTTATAACGCGGTTTTTGCACCTTCCCTAATCGTTCTTCTTCTTTTCCTCCTCCTCCTTTTCTTCTTCCTCTTCTCCTCCTCTTCCTTCTCCTCCTCCACCTCATCCTTCTCCTCTTTCTCTTCCTTCGTCCTCCTCCTCCTCCTCCTCCTCCTCCTCCTTTTCTTCTTCCTCTTCTCCTCTTCTCCTCCACTTCTTCTCTTTTCTCCTCATGCTCTACTTTTCTCACAGCAAAAAGTGTGACATTCATAGCGCGGGTTTTTTCCATCTCGGCTGGGATTGAACCCACGCCCTCCTGTTTACCAGGCGAGCGCCTTGACCACTACACCACCGAGGCAGGTGGTAACTTAGCGCTTACGAGGTAGACACGCTACACTCCAATCTAACTAGGCTGTCAAACTATTTTTTTTTTCTTTCTTTTAAGTGGCAGGGTTCTCCTGGAGTGGAGGAGCGCTTCCACTCAGCCACTAATTCATTTCCCTATTCTACTCGCCAGGTTCCGTGACTCGCAAGCCAGGGATCGCTCCATATTATTAAATTTTGTGGGTTTCTCTTCTTTTCAAACCTCGTAAAGCCCTTTGAAAGTTGTTTTTTCTTCTTCACCTAACTTCTTCTTCTTTCATAAACTTTACTTTTTTGTGAGATCGTTCATTTCCATTATACGGGGTTCTCACGTTCAACTTTTTAGTCGTTCAACTCAGAGTTGCCATTCCTAGAGAAGTTCGAAGCTGCGCTGAGCGCGGAAAACCTCACCGGTCAGCTGCGCTTGCTCAACATAGCGTGCGCTGCTAAGGCGCGCGCTCGGAATATCACGTTAGCGCGACCGTCACGGGATGCTGCGCTACAGTTCCATGTACTCGGGGGGTATGAGCGCGGATATGGGCTGTTTATATCACAGGTGAGTTACAGCGATAGAGTAGAGATTTCCAAACTGAGATTCTCGAGAGAAAACGCCTCAATAATTGATCAAAGTGAGATCTAAGTTTTGACTCGATGATTTTGCACTTGAGTTGTTTATCTGTTCGGTCAACCCTCAAAACGTTTGTCCGATTTCTATAACCTTTATAGGAACCAGCATAGAAGTGGCAGACCAGCTGCTTCAATGGTGAGTATCCTACTACTAGCAGAATATAATCAGGATTTCTAGTTTCTACCTTTTTTTATTTTTATTGTCAAGAGGCTTGATAGAGGGAACTGTAACTGCTAAGGTCTTATTCTTCCGAAATCGAACAGAGAAGGAAGCCAGGATAGGAGAAAGCCAGCCGTTCCGAGAACGAAACTTATCTGTCCCGGTCCGGGCGGATAACAACAGAGGTTTTATCGTCCCGAGCTCGAAGAGAAGAGGGCAGGATAGGCGAAAGCGAACGGAACGGTTCTAGGGAAAAATTCACCTCGGGCGGGAATCGAACCCGCGACTTAGTGCTTAATAGTGCCTCAACAACCATTTCACCGACTTCGAGACCGACCCCGCCATGATGGCATTCCTAGAGAAGTTCGAAGCTGCGCTGAGCGCGGAAAACCTTACCGGTCAGCTGCGCTTGCTCAACATAGCGTGCGCTGCTAAGGCGCGCGCTCGGAATATCACTTTAGCGCGACCGTCACGGGATGCTGCGCTACAGTTCCATGTACTCGGGGGATATGAGCGCGGATATGGGCTGTTTATATCACAGGTAAGTTACAGCGATAGAGTAGAGCTTTCCAAACTGAGATTCACGAGAGAAAACGCCTCAATAATTGATTAATCAACGTGAGGTCTAAGTTTTGACTCGATGATTTTGCACTTGAGTTGTTTATCTTTTTCTTCAACCCTCAAAACATTTGTCCGATTTCGATAAATTTGGTAAAATTGTTTAACTTTAACACATAAACCAAATTTTCTCATTAGGTTTTGGGATCAGTCCATCGATCCCGTACCTGCTCTTTCTCTGAGTGAGTTCTGCAGTTCAGTGAACTACTGGGAGACAAAAGAGCCTTAAAACGAAGCGAACAGAATCATCAAAATTTATTATTTTTTTTTTTAAGATAATTAATTCGAAATCAAATC
>NW_007384454.1:3065-3872 GCF_000475195.1 Diaphorina citri | reverse complement strand
ATAATAGAAACTCTCTTTATCACCTACTTAGTAAGATATCGAAACAATATCCTATTACCGATACATGATACGGTAATTTGATTGAGATTGTTGCACTTTATGTAGGTAGTTCCATTTTCTGACGTTTCGCTATCAAATCTTTTACAACCTTGACGCTTATCTTTAAGGTAATTAGGCTAACTGTGTCTCTTACCCGTCAGACCCATAAACTTTATAACTTTCTTTCGCCTTCTTCATCCAGCAACCGCTTTAACCATGAGAAACCCAAGAACTGTGCATGTGTCACGTTTCAAACCTATGATCTTTATGCAAGTCTCAAAAGAACATTTTGTTAGAGAATTCAAATAAAGAAATAAGCGGAAATTGGAGCTGTCAGAATCTCTGCATCAAAGGTTATAATCATAATTATGTCATGAAACACACGGTTATCAAGGGATAGGGGTACCTACCTACCGTTAATTTTGTTATGGTTCTCTTGGAGGTATTATATCCAAATATCCTTACTAATCTTATCCTCCATACTGAAATTACATAGTCACCACCAGAGATGTGCGAACCGCAAAATGCAAAATGGAAAATGCAAAATGCAAAATGTAAAATGTACATTTACATTTTACATTTCAAATTGGTTTTGAAAAAGCATTTTGCATTTTACATTTTAAATGCTTTTTTTGACCCATTTTACATTTGAGCCAAAATGCTTTTTTTAAAAATGCTTTTTTCAAAAAAAAAAAATAACTCTCTAATATAACGGGGAGTACCAACGGTATGAAAAAATTAATTTAGAAAGAAACAGAAAAAAAATAA
>NW_007384454.1:0-1783 GCF_000475195.1 Diaphorina citri | reverse complement strand
AATGTGTGTGAAGGCAACTATAGCGCTTTCACTAAATTTTAAGCAGTGCATATTGCATACGCGACTAATTTGAAGGGACAAATTGTAGGTTTCTGGAAAAAAAAGTCTATTTTTTCAGCTTTAAGAGCAATTTTGCAATGAAATTACATTTCTTTCAAAAATCACTAGATTTTGACCTCAAATCACTAAATCACTTGTCAGTACATTTTGGCTATACTTAGTTTTCTCAGTGGTCAGTAGAAGAATTTTAGCCTAAGGTTATGTAATTGGTCTTATTGGGCCCAGTTTCATTGACTTGCTGCTTATTTTTTCTGTATTTTTCTCACTTAATTTTAGTAAATAACAATTTTTTTACAAGGGTTACAAGGGCTTATTGTTTGAAAATCCATTTTAAAAAGCATTTAAAAAACCATTTTCAAAATGTACATTTTGCATTTTACATTTCAAATTGGTTTTCTAGAGGCATTTTACATTTTGCATTTCAAATTGGTTTTCAAAAGCATTTTGCACATCTCTGGTCACCACCTAGTCTAACAGTATGATAACACTGAGGACTGAGGACATTATGGGATAAGTCCAAGGTCCCCATTCCTTATGTAGCGGATGTTGTTCATGTGAGGTTGTCAGATCCACTGAAACAACAGAGAATTCATGGGGAAAGGAACAAATATGAGTTTCCTCTGTCATAAGACTGACTAGCATGATAACTGTGGATGACTGCTGAAAGACTTAATGTTAGGATGAGGATTATCTATGAGTTTCCTCTGTCATAAGACTGACTAGCATGATAACTGTGGATGACTGCTGAAAGACTTAATGTTAGGATGAGGATTATATCTATATATCTAATGATGAATTTCCGAGTTCCTGTGAAGTTAGTGCAGAATACTGGAGTGTTTTTGCAACACAGTGTGTCATCGTCACACTGTTTATGTCATTTCCTTTCGCTAAAAGTGATTAATCTTATCCTCCATACTGAAATTACATAGTCACCACCTAGTCTAACAGTATGATAACACTGAGGACATTATGGGATAAGTCCAAGGTCCCCATTCCTTATGTAGCGGATGTTGTTCATGTGAGGTTGTCAGATCCACTGAAACAACAGAGAATTCATGGGGAAAGGAACAAATATGAGTTTCCTCTGTCATAAGACTGACTAGCATGATAACTGTGGATGACTGCTGAAAGACTTAATGTTAGGATGAGGATTATCTATATCTAATGATGAATTTCCGAGTTCCTGTGAAGTTAGTGCAGAATACTGGAGTGTTTTTGCAACACAGTGTGTCATCGTCACACTGTTTATGTCATTTCCTTTCGCTAAAAGTGATGTAAGCAGCAAAAAAGAGATACAGAAAAATGTATGTAATGTTTATTGCAAGATAACTTGTTGATATAATTTCTTGGAAAATTTCAAAATTGGCATTACAGAGTTAGTGGAAAAATGAATAAAAGACCTTTTCATTGAGCTTTGAACTCTTTGAAGCTATTATTCGCTATTGATGTTGATGTCTAGAGACTAGAGCAGTGTTTCTTAATTGGTGTTCCGCGGAACCCCTGGGGTTCCGCGAGCTGACGGCAAGGGTTCCGCGAGATATTTTGGAAAAATCATACTCTAGATAAAATGCAGTTTCAAAACGACCATCTTAGACTAGGTATTTTATCTTACACAGCTTTTTTTAGAGGTTTGATAGAGGGAACTGTAACATCTAAGGTCTTATCGTACCGAAATCGAAGAGAGAAGAATGACAGGATAGGAGGAAAGGGTGGGGGGGTGCAA
>NW_007384453.1:0-3873 GCF_000475195.1 Diaphorina citri | reverse complement strand
GGGAAACTTCGTTTGGAAACGTTCTGAGTGGGACTAAGCATATCACTGTAGAAGACAGTGACGGTCAGGAAAATGACGATAATACTGTATTATTTGTAGACGGTCATTTCAGACGAGATTCATCGGAGAGTTTGCCTAGACGCGGCACTTATAAAACTTCAAAGATGAAAGACCCTCATGACGTCAGCAGTGTGGATTCACTGCTACCCCCGTTTTATTCACCAGTCAAACATGAGAACAATAAACTCGCTGAGGGATTTCTGAGGAAAAATTCGGACAGAACTGTTCAGTCGAATTTTGAATCGGAGAGTTTGCCTAGACGCGGCACTTATAAAACTTCAAAGATGAAAGACCCTCATGACGTCAGCAGTGTGGATTCGCTGCTACCCCTGTTTTATTCACCAGTCGAACTTGAGAACAATAAACTCACTGAGGGATTTCCGAGGAAAAATTCGGATAGAACTGTTCAGTCGAATTTTGAGCTAGCTCCAAAACAGCTAAAGCCGGAAATAAAGAGACATCCCAATGAGGGTATATTGGAATCCTGTAAGCAAACTTTTGATGACCAGTTGGATAAAAGTATCCCCTGGAAAGTGTATGATAAAAGAGGAACCTCTTACTCTGATGTATTTGAGAGTCCATGGTCTGGGCACTATCTAGGTTCTCTGAAGGGTAGGAGACAGTTTAGGATAGGAAATACGTTCGATATTCATGTTATGCCCACTTGAGTATTGAAAACTCTCTGGGTACGGTTTTCCTTAGGGAAGTTTTGTTTTACCCCTTAGGTACCTACTTATTTCTGTTGTAATTTTCTTTGTCTTTTTCTAACTGTCATTTCTTTTCTCAAGTGTGAGGCTTAGGTTCAATTTTTGAGGCCTCTCATTTGTTGTATATTTTTTATGTAAATAATGTTCTGATTAACCCTTTGAGGACCATTCTCGGTGGGGAATGTCGCGGAAACCGCGAGTAAACACGGAAGTGTTTGGAAATTATTAGTTAAAGTTTAATGAGAAGAGAATGGGTTGCTAGGGAGAGTGAAATATTGACACGCGTTGCTAGGGAGTTATTGATTTTTCTCGCCTAGGAAATACAACATGGAGGATTTTTTCAGTCTAGAAGAAATTTTCATAGAAGCGAAAGCCTAATTTTTTCTAGTGAAATTATCAGAAGTTTTTTTACGAAGAAGATATTTAAGATCCCTAGAGAAGCTATATATTTTGTATTTATTTGGAAGAGAAGATATTGTAGACATTGTTAATTGCCTGTTAATCGCTGTAAATTTGATACGATCAGAATAAAGCCATTCGTGATTTGTTCCTATACTTCTGTGAAAACCCTGTGTAGTGAGTAACCACCATTCCTTTAGTCAACATTTCACAGCTATGTGGTGAGTCGTCAAACCAAGCTTCCACTGCAGTTTCACCACAGGGGGGAGAGTTTAAAGGCCAGAAAAAGGCTATAAGGAGAGCGAGGGAGAAAATGGGATGGGAATATGCAGATAGACATATCTATTTGAATTTTTGAAAAACAAAAAACTATAGAAATGTATGGGCTCTAATGTGTTTTCCATTTTGGAATAATAAACCCTTTAGTGTTCTTGTCCCACGAAAGCTCAAGTGCAATCTTGGACAGAAGACAGAATCTTGGGAACGGCAAAACAAGTTGAGGAACGTCAGTATCAACAAAGGGTTAGCGGTTCAGTTAACTGAAGTCACTACTCACTCAGGAAAAAAGACCCTTCCGAACTTGAGCCTCATGAAACCCGAAATCGAATTAGCAAGTATCCTTCACGTGCTAAGCATGTTTGCCAAATTTAACCAAATCGGGGAAGGCGAAGGTCTACCTACGTTTTAGTTCCTGCTATGTATAATATGTAATGAGAACAATGAGTCTGATGCCAACATAAACAAAAGTCTACCTACTAATTTTGAGTCTATTAACACAAACAAAAGAAGCTTAAGATACGGAGATTATAAAACACTGAAGAGATGAGAAAATACTGAATGGAAAAGTGGAGAAAAATGATCTTTTATGTAAAACTTGAAACCCTTGAATGTTTTTCCCTGTTACTATGAAATCTAAATATCTCTACCATAGAGTCATTTGGGGTTCGATCCCCTGTAGCGTCATTAGATCTAAGAAATTGCCAAGTGGGTATCATACTCCCAATTTTCTCATTGTGAACAAAATCATTTTATTTCAATAGATATCAAAATGTTAGAAATGCAACACAATCGGGTTGGAAAAGTTCCATTTTACAAGGAACTAAAAGTAAACTCAATGAAATTTGTCATCACCAAGGCGGAAAATGAGACGAAATTATGATTTGACTGAAAATACGTCGAAAATATTATCTCTCTCTCTCTCTCTCTCTCTCTCTCTCTCTCTCTCTCTCTCTTTCTCTCTCTCTTTCTCTCTCTCTTTCTATCTCTCTTTCTATCTCTCCCATTATTACAGTTCTATGTGTAAAGATTTTCTATTCACTTTAACCCGTAAGAGTCCTCCGGAGTTTTACAATGACATGATTGTGATTTTTCAGAAACAATGTTGTCAGATTCTTCTTCTTTTTTTCTCTCTCTCTCTCTCTCTCTCTCTCTCTCTCTCTCTCTCTCTCTCTCTCTTTTTCTATCCCTCCCATTATTACAGTTCTACCTATGTGTAAAGATTTTCTATTCACTTTAACCCGTAAGAGTCCTCCGGGGTTTTACAATGACATGATTGTGATTTTTCAGAAACAATGTTGTCAGATTCTTCTTCTTCTTCGCCTTTTCCCACGGTACAGACTGGGTCGGCGTTTTTCGTCAGCCATCAGGCCTAACTAGGGTGATTTTCTCTCTTTTTTTTTAACCCACTGAACGTGCACTTTGAAATTCTTGTCACATCTTTCATGAACCCCCTGTATGTCTGCACGTCTGTTCTTCCGTATATTTCTGTGAAACATTATTCATAATTGCATTAGATGAGAGAACTTTCTTCTTCTTCTTCGCCTTTTCCCACGGTACAGACTGGGTCGGCGTTTTTCGTCAGCCATCAGGCCTAACTAGGGTGATTTTCTCTCCTTTTTTTTAACCCACCCAACGTGCACTTTGAAATTCTCGAAGTAAGAACGAATTAGTGAAATTGAAGGAGGTGATAGAAGGAGTGAAGGCCAAATCTATCACAGATGATAACTATGAAGGTGTAAAGACTCTGTTCAAGGCATTCACAAGCAAATTGAAGACATACGAAACAAGACGGAATGACTTGGAGGCTGCGAGAGAACTTCGGGGAAACAAAACTAGACGGAGTGCAGAGGAGCGAATATAAAATCATTACTTTACCCTCTGTATGTGCAGATTAGGCGCTTGGGAGAACGAAACGGCTTATCAACCATTTTGCAAAATTTTCAGGCAAAGCAAAAAATCGATTTTACCAAACCCGCTGTATGTGAAAATTAGGAGCTTAGGAAACTGCTTATCAACCATTTTGCAAATCTTTCAAGCGAACCTTCAATTGAGAGAACTTCGGGGAAACAAAACTAGACGGAGTGCAGAGGAGCGAATATAAAATCATTACTTTACCCTCTGTATGTGCAGATTAGGTGCTTGGGAGAACGAAACGGCTTATCAACGATTTTGCAAAACTTTCAGGCGAAGCAAAAAATCGATTTTACTAAACCCTCTGTATGTGAAAATCAGGAGCTTAGGAAACTGCTTATCATCCATTTTGCAAAACTTTCAAGCGAACCTTCAATCCTGCAAATCTTTCAAGCGAACCTTCAAACCTGCAAATCTTTCAAGCGAACCTTCAAACCTGCAAATCTTTCAAGCAAACCTTCAAACCTGCAAAGCGAACCTTCAATCCTAATCAATAATCGCTTTCAAACGAAGCAAA
>NW_007384452.1:1583-3874 GCF_000475195.1 Diaphorina citri | reverse complement strand
GAAATGTCTCTCTACCTTCATTGCTCCTGCTTTCCTTCCTTTCGCCTTCTTTCGTCTACCTTCTCTAGTCTCTGGTTCTCCTTTTCTGTTGTCTTCTGGTTCTTTTTTGCTTCCTTTTCGTGATGGTTTTCTCCTCCATCCCCTTCTCTGCTTACTACTATCTTCCTTCTCCTTTTCTCTCCCTTTTCGTCCTTCTCCATTCTATGCTTCTTTTCTGTTTCTTTCCTTTCTTTTCATGTTACTTTTTCTCTTCCATTCCCTTTGTCTCCTCCCTACTTCCCCTCTTCCTTTCTTCATTCAAAATCATAATTCTCGTCTCCTGTGTTTTCAGGAAACAGACAAAGTCCTTTATCTTTTTCTGCTTCACATTTTTTCATATTAGCAGTATAAAAAAGAAAGGAAAAGAATGAAAGCATCATCAAGAAAAGACTTTTTTGCATGCACAAATTAAAAATGCATTAAAAATCTACGCGCTGTCTGTCGCTCCCCACTTTGCACGCTCCACTCTGCCGTTGTTGTCTTTGAAAATTTGAATCAAAAAGGGGGAAATACAGATACTTTTTTGCATGCACAAATTAAAAATGCATTAAAAATCTGCGCGCTGTCTGTCGCTCCCCACTTTGCACGCTCCACTCTGCAGTTGTTGTCTTTGAAAATTTGAATCAAAAAGGGGGAAATACAGTTTTTTCAGAATTCAGGGTCTCTACTAGGATATAGTCATGTAACCACGTTGATTCGTTAACCATATTTTCTGCAGATAAGAAGATGATTTCAACGATAAAGAACTTCGAGTGTTGTTTTAGATACTGGAGCGTCTCACCATCCTGTGAGGTTTGCCAAGTGATACCATTGAAGTGATGAATTATACTCAAAGATGAAGATGAAGCCAAATGTTATAACGCCACTTATGGCCATATTTTCTGCAGATAAGAAGATGATTTCAACGATAAAGAACTTCGAGTGTTGTTTTAGATACTGGAGCGTCTCACCATCCTGTGACGTTTGCCAAGTGATACCATTGAAGTGACGAATTGTATTCAAAGATGAAGATGAAGCCAAATGTTATAACGCCACTAATGTCCTAGCAAATCCATTCATTTATCATAGCAGCTATGCGGAAAAAAGGAAAATAACTTGGAAGGTTTTCTTCTTTGCGTCATCGTAAAATTATGACGTGATGCAAAATATTTCATATTTTGTCATACAATGGCTACTACTATCTTCTATTAGGACTACTACTGCAACTTACTATTTGCATACCTGTTACAATATATACTTATTTAAAAGAAATAGCCATCGTAATCCAAAGGCATTCTTCTTTGCGTCATCGTAAAATTATGACGTGATGCAAAATATTCCATATTTTGTCATACAATGGCTACTACTATCTTCTATTAGGACTGCAATTTACTATTTGCATACCTATTACAATACTTATTTAAAAGAAATAGCCATCGTAATCCAAAGGCAAACCGAAGCTTGATTGTGGTACTATACAACTATATAGGTACATTATCGATGTGCTACGCAATATCAACAGTTCAACACCGATAGTTATTCTAGTGATGCATGAAATATTAATATTCGAACATTTTTAATATTTTTATTTTTTATGATTAATCATTATAAACATTGAACAAAATCCTCAAAAAATAATAATAATAATAAACAAATTTTATTGACAAAATATTTAAAATGTTGTTCTATCTCGAAAATATTTCGGGGGTGGCATGCCCATTCCATTCCATTGACCATTATACCAGACACACCAAACCACTACAGCAATAATGTTCGGGGCACGAGAATACAGATTATAAATAAATATAAATTGTTTCCATTGCCCATACTAACTAACCAGACTCCAGAGAGCCTTTGTTTGGAAAGATTTTTTGAAGGGTTTGGTAGGTATCTTCCGTATCATACTGGAATTACTGGACATCACTCTGGATTAGCAAGCTAAAGGTTCAGGTTCAATGCCGGGCTGGGTCCAAAAATATACTTTTTCGGCCCTGTAGGCATAAACTAGTGAAATTTAAAAAGATGAGTCCCTGTTCCCTAACCATAGAATTTCTCTGAACATTTTCAAGGAATATTTCGTAACCATAGACTCGAACAGTGGGAAGAAGTAAGAAGTGTCATTTGGAAACATCTGGGACAGTCCACGTGTTGAAAACTTTTGTTTATTTCGTTAAGGGACTTGGAAAGTTTATGATATGATAACCCAGGAAGACAGTTGGGTGGCAGAGTGTAGACGTCAAGGGGGGGGGGGGGGGCAAGGGAAAAATTTTTTA
>NW_007384452.1:0-1102 GCF_000475195.1 Diaphorina citri | reverse complement strand
TTATCTAGTGTATGATTTTTCCAAAATATCTCGCGGAACCCTTGCCGTCAGCTCGCGGAACCCCTAGGTTCCGCGGAACACCAATTAAGAAACACTGCATTAATGTATAACGTATCCGTGTTACATAATATTGTTCACTATGAATATTGATGTTCGGTTAATAGATTTGATGCCTACATTGTAGATTTAATATATCTGTAAGTATAGGCATATCTACATTTATGTAGAGATATAGATTACTTTATAGAACACCCCAATTCTAAGTAATCTAATACTTTTAATAGGTATCTAACAACTTTTTTCACATGATTTTTGTGCATTATTTACTTTAACTTTATTAAGTACCTCTTTTATGTATGCTAGGATGACACCGGCAAATCAAGTTAATCCCAGGCTTTTATATCGTATTAATTGTGTGATTTTTCCATCTGATTTCAGGATTTATCAATTGCAATTCCTCAGCCCTTCACTCACTAGCTCAACTCCATGGTAAGTCTGGTCACCTCCTGTTTTTCCAATCTGAATTTTCACTAGATTTATTGTATGTAGAGGTTTTTTTCCAATATGAAGCCCAAATTCGTCAAATCGTCTTAAAACTAGAGAGCATAAAAGATAAATCATGATTCATAAAAGATAAAAGTCCATCTTTTGAGAGACTTTATGCGTAGCCTATATCGCCCAGTATTAGATCTAAAATCTCTTGTCAAAATCGAAATACCTCATCAAAATATCGCCTGCATTAGTACCTATGACTCTCATAAATTCGCCATTTCCTAAACCTAAAAGATCAAATTATAAATTTATCCTCCCATAGTCTGTACTTAGTTTGTTGAAAATTCAATCCACCAAACCCTTATTACTTTTTATTCAATAGCTATCAATATTCTCGAATCGCTCTATCTTCTATCAAGGGATTTTCTCTTCCATAGATTCATCAATTTTGCTTCGTCACGCTACATACTGACGCCGAAATCAGTTTTCCCCCCTCTCTCTCCTTCTCCTGTTTTCTCCCTCCCTCTTTCTAAATCTTTCCCTCTCTCTCAAACACACATACTCGGTATAAAATCACTTCACGCACAGACTATTTCTCTCTCTCTCTCTC
>NW_007384451.1:0-3823 GCF_000475195.1 Diaphorina citri | reverse complement strand
TTTTTCATTTGTTTTGGACGTTTGTTTGTTCCGTTATAACTCCTGATTGCCTCTTCCGATTTTGAAGAAATTTGGTAGGTGGGTACTTATACTTGAGTTTATAAGATCAAGGAACGTCGATCTTTGAATTATGATGCCATGGCTGGGATGAACTTAATATTAATACATTCAAGATGAGAGCAAAATGAAGAAAAAAAATGTTCAGTTGACACTAGGTACATACTTAGATATACTTCTTTTAATCAAAAATGTCCCAACTCTTTTGCTGACATTCGAAACAATCTGATACAACTTACAATCCTTTCAAACACAATCTCAAAAAAAAGTTTAAAAAAAAAAAAAATGCAAACTTGTGCTGACATTCGAAACAATTTGATACAACATACAATCCTTTCAAATTCAAACATAATCTCACTGTGATCCAAAAGACTGAAAGGGTTAAAACGAACCCAAACAAAGGATTCTGGATGAGGGGGCTCCGAAGTCCATTAAGGAACAATTGGAAGGACCATCAAAAGCGGTCGATTTAATATAGCTATTGAATTAAACAGATACTTAACCACTTAAATGATTGAATATCTTTTGACCAGACAGATCTTTTGACTAAACAGATACACGATGCAATGTAAAATAAAATAAATATCTTTTGAATGATTGAATATCTTTTGACCAGACAGATTTAAATGTAAACAGATCTTTTGACTAAACAGATACAGGTTACAATGTAAAATAATATTTTTTAAGAGGTTTCACAGAGGGAAAAATATCTTTTGAATGATTGAATATCTTTTGACCAGACAGATTTAAATGTAAACAGATCTTTTGACTAAACAGATACACGTTGCAATGTAAAATAAGATCAATCTTTTGAATGATTGAATATCTTTTGACCAGACAGATTTAAATGCAAGCAGATCTTTTGACTAAACAGATACACGATGCAATGTAAAATAAAATCAATCTTTTGAATGATTGAATATCTTTTGACCAGACAGATTTAAATGTAAACAGATCTTTTGTCTAAACAGATACAGGTTACACAGTGTTTCTGTGTTCCGCGGAACCTAGGGGTTCCGCGAGCTGACGGCAAGGGTTCCGCGAGATATTTTGAAAAAATCATACACTAGACTAGATAAAATGCAGTTTCAAAACGGCCATCTTAGACTAGGTATTTCATCTTATACAGCTTTTTTTAGAGGTTTGATAGAGGGAACTGTGGGGGTGGGGGGTGAAATCTTGAAAGTTCAGGGTTCCGCAAAGATGTTCACCTTTTGAAAAGGGTTCCGCGGGCCAAACTAATTAAGAAACACTGATGTAGAGAATATGTAATTATACGTACTGAATAGATTGGTGGATTGGTAGAAAAAAAAACAGCTGGAAGAGGACATAGGAATAAATTGGAATGGAAAGTAGAATAGAGGAGAGAAGAGAAAAGAATTTATAGTAAAGAGAAGAGAAAAGGAGATAAAGACGGGTGAATAAATAGGAGAAAGTGAAAAAGAAGAAAAAGGAATCCTTCAAAGTTCTCTTCAGCCAGCCTAGTTAGCTTAGTTGGTAGTGCGTCTGCCTTGTAAGTGCTAGGCTGCGGGTTCGATTCCCGCAGGGTATGTAATTATACGTACTGAATAGATTGGTGGATTGGTAGAAAAAAAAACAGCTGGAAGAGGACATAGGAATAAATTGGAATGGAAAGAAGAACGGAGGAGAGAAGAGAAAAGAATAGGGGAGTAAAGAGAAGAGAAAAGGAGATAAAGACGGGCGAATAAATAGGAGAAAGTGAAAAAGAAGAAAAAGGAATCCTTCAAAGTTCTCTTCAGCCAGCCTAGTTAGCTTAGTTGGTAGTGCGTCTGCCTTGTAAGCGCTAGGCCGCGGGTTCGATTCCCGCCCGGGCGGATTTTATCCTGATGGTATAATGTTCGTTCTCGGAACGGCTGGCTTTCTCCTATCCTGCCTTCCTTCTCTCTTTGATTTCGGGACGATAAGACCATAGCAGTTACAGTTCCCTCTGTCAAACCTCTTAAAAAAAAAAGTTCTCTTCTTTCGAATGAGAAAAGAGACGACAACATTTAGCACAGAAGAGAGAGGAAAAGAAGAGAAAAAAAGGAGAAGAGAAGAGGTGAGGAGAAAAGAAGACCAGCTAAAAAGAGTAGAGAAACGAAGATTCCTAAGGGAAGAAAAGAGAGAAGAAGGGAAAGGAAGAGAAGAGAAGAAAATGAAGAACATCTGAAGAGAGAATATAATTGAAGAGGAGAGAGAAGAAAGTTGTATCACAGAGAAAAGAGCAGAGAAGAGAAAGAGAAGAACAGCTGAAAAGAGAAGAGAACTGGGAAGAGAAGAGAAGAACAAAAAAAAGAGAGAAAGGAAGGATTTAAGGAAAGAAAAGAGAGGAGAGAAAAAAAGCAGAGAAGCAAAACGAAGATGAGAGGCAGAAAAGGGAAAGAAGGAAGGGAAGAAGAAGAGAAGGGAACCAAGGGAAGAAAGCAGAAATTAAAAATGAAAATCTTAATTAATTAAAAACAAAGAGAGACAGAGACACTCCTTTGGCAAGTTTAGCTGTATTTCATAATTTTATTTTATAATTACTCGTATTTTTTCTCCTCTTTTTTTATGAAATTTTGTCGCCATCTTTTTTCATTTTTTATTTTCCTTATCCTATAGGAAGGAAAGTAATGTAATCGGGTCAAATTTTCAATGGTCAGTTTTTAATGCCAAAACATGTTTTTTTTTAAGAGGTTTTCAGGTTAGACAAAAATAAACAGTAAGTGAAAAAATAAAAAAGATAGATGACAAAAAACAAAACACAACCTTACACAAGAGGAGATGTCAAAACTTATTAGTGGAGATGTCAAAACTACCACTCTCCTAATATTAGTGGAGATGTCAAAACTACCACTCTCCTAATATTAGTGGAGACGACAAAACTACCACTCTCCTAATATTAGTGGAGATGACAAAACTACCACTCTCCTAATATTAGTGGAGATGTCAAAACTACCACTCTCCTAATATTAGTAAAGATGTACAAACTACCACTCTCCTAATATTAGTGGAGATGACAAAACCAATATATACTCTTTTAATATTCCTAGATTTTTATAAGCTTAGCCCGTAGTGGAGATGTCAAAACTACCACTCTCCTAATATTAGTGGAGATGTCAAAACTACCACTCTCCTAATATTAGTGGAGATGACAAAACCAATACGCTTTTAATATTCCTAGATTTTTATAAGCTTAGCCCATCTTTTAGAGCTGTTTGCCCTACATCTAAGCATGAATGTGGGGTTTTTATGTACGAAGAATATTAGTGGAGATGCCAAAACCAATAATTGAGGGGGAAAAAAAAGAAATTAATATTGATTGGATATTAATTTATTTAACAAAGGTCCAATCTCTTCATTTAGGTATTCCATTAAAAAAAAAGAACTTTTTAACCTAATTCTCTTTATTTCAGCATTTCATTTTACATACCTATCTACTTCTCTTGTCGCCTGGACTATTAATACTGGATAACTAGACATCGAAGAATATTAGTGGAGATGCCAAAACCAATAATTGAGGGGAAAAAAATAATATTGATTGGATATTAATTTATAAATTATTTAACAAGGTCCAATGTCTTCATTTAGGTATTCCATTAAAAAAAAAAGAACTTTTTAACCTAATTCTCTTTAATTCAGCATTTCATTTTACATACCTATCTACTTCTCTTGTCGCCTGGACTATTAATACTAGATAACTAGACACGAAATGTGACACGGGGTATAATTCCGTATTAATTGGAACTTTTTTCAATTAATTTTCCCATCAGGCGATTCAATTTTG
>NW_007384450.1:0-3881 GCF_000475195.1 Diaphorina citri | reverse complement strand
AAAATTAGTAATAGTAAGTAAAAATGGTCTCTGTGAAGTCCAATCATTACCATTCTTGAAGAGGTTTGATCGTTTGATAGATTGAACTATAACCGAAATCATAGAAGAATCGAGGACCAATATAGGAGAAAGCCAGTCGTTCTGAGAAGCCAGTGGGAGTTGAATCCGAGGTCTCTGTGAAGTCCAATCATTACCATTCTTGAAGAGGTTTGATCGTTTGATAGATTGAACTATAACCGAAATCATAGAAGAATCGAGAACCAATATAGGAGAAAGCCAGTCGTTCTGAGAAGCCAGTGGGAGTCGAATCCGAGACTTAGTGATTAGAAGGAAGATGCGCTACCATCCAAGACTCCAAGCTAACTATCCTTTCTAATAATTTGGCAGAGATGAGTTTTCCTCGAATGAACTGCCCTTTAAGGAGGATGCCACAGGCCATGTTAGGAGCAATTTTAAAATAATCCTCCCAGATTGAAAACCTCTATTCTGCTCCTACGATCCTCTCAGGTGGCGTAGGTCTCACTCATCCCATGCATCTTCATGGCTACTGCTACTACGTGATGGCTCAGGGCGTGTTTCCCAAGGGACTCAAATTCGACGAGTCTATCGCCTTTCTAAACCGGGAGCTGAATAAAAAAAACGTTGTGGTAATGAAAATAAAGTTGATTTCCAGATTAAGTATTTCGCGACATTGCTAAAAATCCTAAAATTATAAATTTGTTATTAGTTTTTTCCTTGTTGATCTTGTGTGCTGTAATTACTATTTTATTTATGAGCTCATTTGTCTATATAGTTGATCTTGTGTGCTGTAATTACTATTTTATTAATGAGCTCATTTGTCTATGTAGTTGATCTTGTGTGCTGTAATTACTATTTTATTAATGAGCTCATTTGTCTATGTAGTTAATTTGGAACTAATAAACCCGGATAATCTCTTTTAGAGTAACTGTGTCCATCCGTTGATCTTGTGTGCTGTAATTACTATTTTATTAATGAGCTCATTTGTCTATGTAGTTAATTTGGAACTAATAAACCCGGATAATCTCCTTTAGAGTAACTGTGTCCATCTGTTCAATCCGTTGATATCAAGTGCTTCACACTGGATTTGATTCATCTTTCAGAAAGTCTTCATCTGCCTCATCCACCTTGTTACTAACTGGAGGATGGAGCTACTCCAGGTAGCGCTGTTCATGATTATTTGTAAGTACGACACCCTATTATGTAGGGCCGTTTCCACTTTTAAGTTTCATCCGGATATTTTTCCGGATGCCCTGTAGGCAATGTAATTTAAATAGTATTCTCATTACGAACGACATGATTTTTTCTCCGAACGAACCGTCCACACTGCCTCGACAACATAGATTCACCTCGTCGATCGACGAACGTTGACTATGTGTGGACAGTGGACACATCTCTAAATATTTTTATTATAGTACCTACCTAAATCCCCAATTTCAGCTTACAGGACTCAGGTAGTTTACTCAGCCCGGGACCGCGGGTTCGACGATTTCCTGCGCTATTCTCCATTTCCCTCTTCTTCGTTCTATTCTCATTTCCTACAACCGGACGATGTTGATAATGGGAGATATGATCAGCCTAATTTTGTGTCTACCAATCTGTGCACACGCTCTTGTGAAGTCAACAGCCCCAAGACTTGCTACTGGAAGTTCACGCTGGAAGCATACAGCACACTGAATAAGTAAGTTCCTTTAAGTCTGCGGCAGCAACTCTGAAGGTGTGGGTAGTATCGTTTATACATACCTATGTTTGTTTCACTTCGTCCCAAGTTTAAAGTCTGATTTTCAAGGTTTGGGGTTAAAAAAAAAATCTCTCTTGGATTTATTTTTAATATTATTTTTATTTTATTTTATTTTTTTCTCCTGACTTCCTTACATCTAGGTACAGCGGGAGAGTCCAACTGGTCCATCAGGGCCTACCTTTATATCTTTTATCTGGCATTTATATGTCATAGCTACTCATTTTCCTCACGAGGCTGAGTGGGCCCCGCAACAGCCAGTCATGGAATCAATCATTTGGATGATACAAATTTCTAGACCCCGCCGGGAATCGAACCCGGGTTTCCCGCGTGTAACGCGAGCGCAGTGATCACTACGCCATGGGAGCTGACTTACTCGTAAGTTATTGAAATATCAAGTAAAATCAACTAACATGAATGATATTCTTATGTCCAGGGCTTGTGGAAACTGTACCTCCAAAGGAGTTTGTACCACACCTAACGCTCCTCAATGTGTGATGGGTGATGGCTATGAGAGATCCATCTTGGTAGTCAACCGGCGAATGGCGGGACCCTCCATCCAGGTAAATAATTGACCGAACGAAATGAAGTTCTACGTTTTAACTCGACAGTTTTGCATTTGGTTCGGATGTTTGTTCAGCTTTAACTCGCGATTGCCTGGTCCGATTTTGATGAAATTTGGTACAGGTTCAAGTTGCATCAAAGTCCGTCGCAAGTTAAAATTTGGGGTCCCAGAGTTGAGCGGGTCCAATTTTGGTCTGAACGTTTCAGATAAATTCTGAGTCCAATAGATGAGTCATAATGTCATAAACTATTGTATTATTTCTACAAAAATAATTTTGTGAAAAAACTTAGTTCTTGGTACCTATTTAAATTGATTAGACAAGAACTCATTGTTTTAATCTCAGGTCTGCAAGGGTGACACCATTGTAGTCGACCTGCACAACAAGATGCCTGGCAGATCCACTACCATACATTGGCATGGTCTTACGCAGCGGCTGACCCCTCATATGGATGGTGTTCCCATGGTAACCCAATGTCCGATACTAGAGGGCAATGTATTCCGATACAAGTTTCTGGCCGATGCAGCTGGCACGTATTTCTGGCATTCCCATGATGGTAAGCCCCTTAGTTCTTTCACAGTTACTATTTTTGATTTTGACTGCCAGCCTGATAGTTAGCTTGGTTGGTAGCGCGTCTGCCTCGTAAGCGCTAGTTCGCGGGATAGATTCCTGCCCGGGGCGGATTTTATACTAGAAGGATAGCGTTCGCTCTCGTAACGACTGGCTTTCTCCTATCCTGTCTTTCTTTTCTCTTCGATTTCGGTACGATAAGACCTTAGCAGTTACAGTTCCCTCTATCAAACCTTTTTTTTTTACTTTTTCCAGGATTTCAAAAGATGGACGGCATCATAGGGAACCTAATCATTCGACAGCCGCGGACTTCTGATCCGAACAGTCGTTATTATGAGTACGATAATCCAAGTCACGTGGTTCTAGTGACCGATTGGTATCACAACACAACGTCCGATGAGAGATGGCCAGGACTTCGGTTGCATGACGTGGGACAGCTCCCGGACACTTTCCTTATCAATGGAAAAGGAAGTTATCCGGTAAGATTTTTTAAAGCATGGCACCACTGCCACCTAATTCTTTGTTGTTGTTTTATCGGCTTTACCTTTCGCCGAATGGTAGCCATACACCGTTGTGATGATCTCTAGCCATTCCAGGACTTCGGTTGCATGACGTGGGACAGCTCCCGGACACTTTCCTTATCAATGGAAAAGGAAGTTATCCGGTAAGATTTTTTAAAGAATGGCACCACTGCCACCTTGCCACCTACATAGTTCTTTATTGTTGTTTTATCGGCTTTACCTTTCGCCGAATGGTAATGGCAGAACAAAGAAAAGATATCTTCTTGTATCAGTCATACCATACACCGTTGTGATGATCTCTAGCCATGTTTAATTGGCTCGTCCTGAACCGCAGTCAACCATTGTAAGTACTTGCACTTGGTCTTTAGAAGCAGAGAGAACCCATTGAAGAATAGCCCGCTAGCTAGGCTGGTTAGGGTTAGCTATCCTTCCTGTTTATAGTCCCAAGGCCAGGCGCTAGTCTACTCTCTG
>NW_007384449.1:0-3882 GCF_000475195.1 Diaphorina citri | reverse complement strand
TCCTGAATTCCGAAGGAGAAAAATTGAATTCAATAAAGCAAAAGGAAAAAAAATCCGGAAAATAGAGGGAAAAAACCCTAAAGAATAAGAGAATAATAAAAAAAAGGAACAAGAAGAAGGAGAGAAGAAGAAGAAAGACAAAAAGAAGAAGTAGAAAAAGGACTAGGAGGAGGAAAAGAAGAATAAGAAGGAGGAGGAGAAGAAGAAAAAGAAGGAGGACGAGAAGGAGGAAGAGGAGAAGAAGAAGAAGTAGAAAAAGAAGGAGGAGGAGGAGGAGGAGGAGGAGGAGGAGGAGGAGAAGAAAGGTCATTTTGGTTGAGTGTGATGGCTTTAGTTTTTTCATAACACATATTTAAAGATCCGATTTTCTCTAGGTGCACTCAGCCTTATGAGGGATTGAGATTTTTTACTTTCTATTACCTACCTACAACGCGATCTTTCTTTTTCTTGAGGTGCGATAGAGGGAACTGTAAGAATGGAGGCTTTATCGTTCCCAAATCGAAGAGAGAAAAAAAACAGGATATTTTTCCTGTTTTGATAAAGTTTTCCCCGCGCGGGAATCGAATCCTCAATCTAGGGCCTACAAGACAGGCGAACTGCCCTACAAGCTAACTAGACTGTCTGTGTCTAAGGACAATCTTTTTCATCTTTTGTACCTAAATCTTAGAATTTGTATGACCGCCTGGTATATCAGTAGGTATGCAATGTGCCATAAACCAAGCGAGTTAGTGGATGTGTCATTTTTTCTTCCCCAGACTTCAGGAAAATAAAATCCGCGTGCCTCTGCCGAGCCCGTGAAGCTAGCACTTTGAATGGACCAGTTCCGATGGATCACTGAAGGTAATCAACGTTGCGTGTGGTTGGTATCCGGATGGGTGACCATCTGGGCAATGGGGTAGTGCTGGATTTTTCCGGTCCCACTCAGGCTGGGTGAGGTTAATGTGAGTAGGCTGTGTGTGAGGCTGGTAACTTGTCGAATGGTGGGTAAAACGCCCCTCAGAGACCTCAGCAGTTACACCTACAGTGTCGTTAAACCCATAAAAAAATAATAATTAACCTACCTCGGTGGTGTAGTGGTCAAGGCGCTCGTCTGGTAGACAGGAGGGCGTGGGTTCAATCTCAGCCGAGGTATGGAATTTGATCCTCAAAGAACGCTGTACGTCTCCCTGTAGATGTTATACATATGGACGCTAATGAGGAGTTAGGATCTGACTCACTGAGTAGTTCTTTTAACTAGCTCACTCTCTAACTTACTATTCACTCCCAGAACATGAGCAATATGTGGTGTGTCCTCGGTTATATGAACGCTGTACGTCTCCCTGTAGATGTTATACATATGGACGCTAATGAGGAGTTAGGATCTGACTCACTGAGTAGTTCTTTTAACTAGCTCACTCTCTAACTTACTATTCACTCCCAGAACATGAGCAATATGTGGTGTGTCCTCGGTTATATGAACGCTGTACGTCTCCCTGTAGATGTTATACATATGGACGCTAATGAGGAGTTAGGATCTGACTCACTGAGTAGTTCTTTTAACTAGCTCACTCTCTAACTTACTATTCACTCCCAGAACATGAGCAATATGTGGTGTGTCCTCGGTTATATGAACGCTGTACGTCTCCCTGTAGATGTTATACATATGGACGCTAATGAGGAGTTAGGATCTGACTCACTGAGTAGTTCTTTTAACTAGCTCACTCTCTAACTTACTATTCACTCCCAGAACATGAGCAATATGTGGTGTGTCCTCGGTTATATGAACGCTGTACGTCTCCCTGTAGATGTTATACATATGGACGCTAATGAGGAGTTAGGATCTGACTCACTGAGTAGTTCTTTTAACTAGCTCACTCTCTAACTTACTATTCACTCCCAGAACATGAGCAATATGTGGTGTGTCCTCGGTTATATGAACGCTGTACGTCTCCCTGTAGATGTTATACATATGGACGCTAATGAGGAGTTAGGATCTGACTCACTGAGTAGTTCTTTTAACTAGCTCACTCTCTAACTTACTATTCACTCCCAGAACATGAGCAATATGTGGTGTGTCCTCGGTTATATGAACGCTGTACGTCTCCCTGTAGATGTTATACATATGGACGCTAATGAGGAGTTAGGATCTGACTCACTGAGTAGTTCTTTTAACTAGCTCACTCTCTAACTTACTATTCACTCCCAGAACATGAGCAATATGTGGTGTGTCCTCGGTTATATGAACGCTGTACGTCTCCCTGTAGATGTTATACATATGGACGCTAATGAGGAGTTAGGATCTGACTCACTGAGTAGTTCTTTTAACTAGCTCACTCTCTAACTTACTATTCACTCCCAGAACATGAGCAATATGTGGTGTGTCCTCGGTTATATGAACGCTGTACGTCTCCCTGTAGATGTTATACATATGGACGCTAATGAGGAGTTAGGATCTGACTCACTGAGTAGTTCTTTTAACTAGCTCACTCTCTAACTTACTATTCACTCCCAGAACATGAGCAATATGTGGTGTGTCCTCGGTTATATGAACGCTGTACGTCTCCCTGTAGATGTTATACATATGGACGCTAATGAGGAGTTAGGATCTGACTCACTGAGTAGTTCTTTTAACTAGCTCACTCTCTAACTTACTATTCACTCCCAGAACATGAGCAATATGTGGTGTGTCCTCGGTTATATGAACGCTGTACGTCTCCCTGTAGATGTTATACATATGGACGCTAATGAGGAGTTAGGATCTGACTCACTGAGTAGTTCTTTTAACTAGCTCACTCTCTAACTTACTATTCACTCCCAGAACATGAGCAATATGTGGTGTGTCCTCGGTTATATGAACGCTGTACGTCTCCCTGTAGATGTTATACATATGGACGCTAATGAGGAGTTAGGATCTGACTCACTGAGTAGTTCTTTTAACTAGCTCACTCTCTAACTTACTATTCACTCCCAGAACATGAGCAATATGTGGTGTGTCCTCGGTTATATGAACGCTGTACGCCCCCCTATAGATGTTATACATACGGACGCTAATGAGGAGTTAGGATCTGACTCACTGAGTAGTTCTTTTAACTAGCTCACTCTCTAACTTACTATTAACTCCCAGAACATGAGCAATATGGGGTGTGTCCTCGGTTATATGAACGCTGTACGCCCCCCTATAGATGTTATACATACGGACGCTAATGAGGAGTTAGGATCTGACTCACTGAGTAGTTCTTTTAACCAGCTCACTCTCTAACTTACTATTCACTCCCAGAACATGAGCAATATGGGGTGTGTCCTCGGTTATATGAACGCTGTACGTCTCCCTGTAGATGTTATACATATGGACGCTAATGAGGAGTTAGGATCTGACTCACTGAGTAGTTCTTTTAACTAGCTCACTCTCTAACTTACTATTCACTCCCAGAACATGAGCAATATGGGGTGTGTCCTCAGTTATATGAACGCTGTACGCCCCCTGTAGATGTTATACATATGGACGCTAATGAGGAGTTAGGATCTGACTCACTGAGTAGTTCTTTTAACTAGCTCACTCTCTAACTTACTATTCACTCCCAGAACATGAGCAATATGTGGTGTGTCCTCGGTTATATGAACGCTGTACGTCTCCCTGTATATATTGTACATATGGACGCTACAGTTGAGCGCCATCTTGCCGTTGATAAACACAGAGGGCGTGGCTTGCAGTGTAAGGTATGACGTCACGGACTCGAGCAGAGAGAGGGAGTGGGAGAGAGGGAGAGAGAAAGAGAGGGAGAGAGAGAGGGAGAGAGAGAGAGAGAGAAAGAAAGACAGAAGGATTTAAGGAGAGGAGAAAAAGAAGGAGGGATGGCTTGGTAGAGAGAAGAAGAGATAAAAGACAAAGAAGGGTAGAGGAAG
>NW_007384448.1:0-3883 GCF_000475195.1 Diaphorina citri | reverse complement strand
TTGATACAAATTTCTTGACCCCGCCGGGAATCGAACCCGGGTCTCCCGTGTGCAAGGCGAGTGCAGTGACCACTACGCTATGGGAGCTGACCTTCATAAACTTCATAAATAATTATTGGGCATTATCATAAAAAAGCGAAATAAATAAAAGAAGGGTTTGTCTATGATGGGTGTACGGTGCTGTGAGAGAGGGGGCGGGGTTGCCACTTTAGAATTAAGTTTTATCCTACAAACATTACATTTAGGTGAAGTTTGGCTACATTCTTCCTTTCATGATTTTGATGAAAAAGGATCGAGAAGCGAAACTGCACCCCCTTCGATATACAAAAGACTTTGCCTGAAGTCTTCAAACGATAAAGGCGAACCTACAGGACTTCTGGGACATAATGTAGAATCTGTAGATCTATATCCTGATTCCTTATACTCTTTTGTCTCTAACACCCCAAAAGGCGATGGAAAAAGGGGAGCTGGATCATCATAATGTGATTACACCTGACCTGAGATGCCGGAGAAATCATTTTCTACCTAGGTACGTTAACAGCATTGAATAACCATTACCCCGCCACGCCGCACAGGAGGAGGAGAAATGATGAGAAAACGACAAAGCGAAACAAGCAGAAGAGATATTATGTAAACAAAATACACACAAAAGAAGACAAAATACGACGGGGACTACGAGAAAGAAGAAGCCAAATAAAAAAAGAAAATGTTTGACGAAGAATTCTATGATAAACTGACGAATCTATTGCGAAAGAAGAAAGTCGTGATGACAATGATGGGGATGATGATGTTGAAGAAAATGTAAACAAAGCCACACACAATATCATTGAGGAAAATAAAGACGATGACGATTTGGTGACTGATGACATTCACGAGGTATGACTCAGAACTAACTCTTGTCTGCAACACGTTCAGTGCTGAGGGGTCAGATTTTTCGAAATGCTCCCAACTCCTACTGCCAAGATTGATTCTGTTCTGAATAAAAAGCTTTTCCTGGACACTAACCACAACTATTATTATAGCTTCGACAAAACCAAGGCTTTTCAGAATATAGGCCTTGCTCTTGGTAGCAACCTTACAGTTTGCACAATTTAAATTTCTCAAATATAGTAAAGTCAAAATGACGTCAAACAAAACTGATTGAGATCAATAGTACTGCTCGACTACTCCAAATGGGTAGAAAAAAATCACCCATGGAAGAATCTTTGAATAACTTTACCAATAACGCAGTACAAGCCAAAAGGTAATACCAGAAATTACTTTAACGCTTTAACCTCTTTGGAATGAAGAGGTTGAGTGCGGGAAAGTGACACGTTATGAGTTATGAGTCGCGAAATTAATTCGACCTAATCATGAGATATGAGAAGTAATCATGAGAACATGAGCAATGAGACAAATAAATGAGCAATGAGATGATACCATACTCAATGACGCGAATGAGCGATAAGTACAAAGCTCATTGTCAAAATAATATACATAATATAATAAGGAAAACTGTATATATTTATAAGATAAGGAGGTAAGTATTATAAGAAAAGTGAATATTATTGTTACCTACTGGACTGCGTACGTAAACCTTACTTCTCTCGGTCAGTAACATTCTTGCATTCTGGATCTTTGAACTCAGGGAGTACTATATAGAAAAAGTAATAATACTTATATTAGGTAACTACATAGAAATATATATTTTTTTCTTTTATGTAGGCGCACGGCAGTGCGCCAGGCAAAGTTCCGGCCTCAGCACGCCAGTGTGTATATTACACGAAACATTTCGACGCATTTTTACCCCTTTCATAACTCCGTTAATTACGCAAGTATTGTTAAGAAATTTGGACCATATGTTAGGCTATACTTGCTTATTATGTCTGCGACATTCCGAAGTTCTAGCTTTTAAGGAAGGGGTAGAAAAGGGGCTTAGAAAATCGCTTATTTTAAGACTGACTGCATTAGAAAACCACATGTATTAGAAAAAAGGAGTGAGATCCCCCACAAAACACAAATGTGAAAAAAAGGCCAAGTTCCTATCCAAAAATGTCGTCCTATAAAAGTGGTGAGATCAGAAAATTAAGGCCAAGTCTGCATTCCCAGTTTTTCGTGTCTGCTGAAAATGCTGAATCTCGATTCCTTCAACCTTCTCTCAATTTCAACTTGGCTATGTTTTTTTCTTAGGGGTTTCACGTTGAATTATTTATTTATTTGAGCAGGAAAAACATAGCCAAGTTGAAATTGAGAGAAGGTTGAAGGAATCGAGATTCAGCATTTTCAGCAGACACGAAAAACTGGGAATGCAGACTTGGCCTTAATTTTCTGATCTCACCACTTTTATAGGACGACATTTTTGGATAGGAACTTGGCCTTTTTTTATCATTTGTGTTTTTGAATGTCTTTGGTCAGGGTGGTTTATGTGATGACTTGAGACATGACCTTTCAGAACGCTCTACTATGACCACACTACAAATAGTTTATCACAAAGTTCAGAAACCATTCCACTTAGTGCTTAGGTCCTAGACTCCTAGAGTGATCTAAACATCTAGAGAATCATAAACAACTTAAAGGTGAAAGGTCGATCGCGAAATAGTAATCTGGAGTTTTGACATCTCCACTAATACGTTAAATTGAAAATAATTATGTACTAGGTAAATAGGGAATTTGGTCATCTCCACCAATAATTGAAGTAATAGGTTCATGTTTTGGCAATTCAACTGATAGTTCAGCCTCGTCAGCTTGGAGTGTAGGGCGTCTGCCTTGTAAGCACTAGGACGCGGGTACGATTCCCACCCGAGGGTGGATTTTATCCTAAACAAATTCGCGGAAACACATGGTTATTTTGTAACAAACAGTCAATCTGAGGACAGTCAGGTATTCTTATTCCATGAATTTCATAAGCTGACACTCTAATTAGAGCATTTGGTTTTCTAAAAGGGTAAGAGGGGTGAGATTATCTCATAATAGTTATCTAACCGTACCGCGATACCTTCTCATTTCCAAGTAAATTCATTCCGTTACAAGTAAAACCTAATATGAATATTATTAATAACTATGGTACAGTAATACCTGATATTAATATCTATGGGAAATAATCACTAATTTGGTCAAAAAGGGGTTTCTGTCTGGAGTCTGGACAATGGATTTTTAGATTTCTAATTATTTTAACCCCAGTACCATAGGCAGGAGGCAGGTACTATAACCAGAGTTGCATTGTCTTAATTTAGATTTGAATCTTAACTCGGCGACATTGTTGTCTTATTTTATAATTCTAACAAGTAGGTATAGGTACTAATCTACATTTACATATTATAGAGCGATACTGTCTCTTTGTTATTATTTGGTAATGAACCAATAAAATAGGTACCTAGATCTACCTGGTAGGTAGGTACTAATACCTACCTACCAGGATGCGAAGAATTAAAATATATAGAGAGATGTGAATCAAATGACTTATAATTTCGAAACACCAAAAGATTTTTACCACGCTCACTTGTCAGAAATTTAATAGTTGACATGATGATGTCCAAAACCAAACTAATAGGTATTAAACATGAAATGTCCAAATCACTGTTTCCTCTTTCTATCTTCAAGTAGGTATCAGGGGAATTTACATAGTACACATTTCGGGGGAGTTTACCATTTGAGACTCAGGTAGTCGATTTCATTTTCGAAGGAATTTACATCCGGAAATGAGGACCCTTGAAAAAATCGGGGGAATTTACATACAGCCTAACTGGTGCATGGGAACATTAAGATTTTACCTTTGTATTTTTAGTTCTTTCAACCCCTTTTCAACTTCCCTGGCCGCGTGGGTAACAGACTAGACTTCCATCCCGGGTTCGATTCCCGACGGGGTAGATGTTTTTCGGCTCTGCTTGGTAATGCTGTGATACCA
>NW_007384447.1:0-3884 GCF_000475195.1 Diaphorina citri | reverse complement strand
TCCTCCATTTCGTTCTCTTCTTCTTTCTTCTCCTTCTCCATTTCGTTCTCTTTTTCCTCTTCTTCTTCTTCTTCTTCTCCTCGTCTTCTCTTTTTCCTTTTTTTCCTCTTCCTCTGTCTTCTTTTTTTTTCATTATTTTTTCTTCCTCTTCCCTCTTCTTCGTTCTCCTCCTCTTCTTCTCCTTCTTCTTCCCCCTCTTTCTCTTCTTCCATACTCTGAACAGTTTTATTTGTAGACACAGTTCTGTTTGTTTAAGCATTTTTTTTCTCCTATTCGGTTTCTCCTTCTTTGATAATGGCTTACCTTATTTTCTATTTGAGCCCTAAGCCTAAGAGAGCAACTAAGAACCCTAGTCAAATAGAAAATAAGGTAAGCCATTATCTAATTTGGGTGTCTAATATGAATCTAATTAATAATAATTCTCCTTCTTTCTCTCTCTCTCTCTCTCTCTCTGCTCTTTCTCTCTCTCTCCCAGTTTTTCTCTCATTTTCTCTCTCTCTCGGTCCTGTGACCGAAATGTCAATAAAGAATCATCTAATGTAGAATGAAGTTTCACTTTTTATGTCGACATTTTTGTCTCCAGTTTTCTCTTCTTTTTAAATCATATACCTATGGCTTCATTTTTCAACATTTATGCTTTTAAACCCACTCTTCCCAAACTCTTTGAGAATTTTTGGCAGCGGATATCTTTGGAACTAATGACAACTTTTTGTTATTTATTTTTTTATTTTAGTCCCGGTCACATTGATGACGTCATCTAATCTACTAACGTTTTTTTTTTTTAAATAAATAACAGTTTTTTTGCCTGAAATAATCGATTCATAATCGATTGATCGATTATGAAAAATATTCGTAATCGATTATGAAAAATATTCGTAATCGATTATGAAAAATAATCGAAACTGCCCATCACTACATAGAACTGAGAGCATAGAGCTCTTTGGACTAACACTCAGTTCTATGCGGTTTGAAGTCGTCATCACTCTATCTACTTGCTCGATACTCTATGCGTTATGCTCTCCGCTCTGGTTTTAGCCCAAGAAATAAAGTAAATGGACTCATTGCAATTTGCAAAAGTTAATTGTAAAAATTCCAGAAGGCGACAGAAGGGTACTGTATTGGAACCAATGACCAATAAGTTGTTTCATACGTTTTTGATAAAGCGATCATAAGTTTCAAACTTTCAAATGTTTTGCTCTAAGTTGTCAAAAGTTTTTGATAGAACATTCGATATCATAAAATAGCCCTGATATTTTATGATTTTTTTTTTTCTTTGACTTTTCTGTCCGATTATACTCGTAATCTATTCTTAGTATCTAATTATTTATTTATTTTCTTTATGACTTACTTTTCGCCTATTACAGGGTAGTTCAATAACTTTCCTTTGACCAAACTCGTTTCAATTTTTTGTTTTGTTGCAGGTATGTATGTGTCACGTAAATACAATAGCAGTTCATTTTTCTATGGATCATTTCAATTCCAATCGTGAGTAGAATATGTTATGTCATACTCTCTGTTCTTCCGTTCTCAGAAATACCTTTGAACTATTTTTTTAAAGAGGTTTGACAGAGGGAACTGTAACTGCTAAGGTCTTATTGTCCCGAAATTGAAGAGAGAAGGAAGACAGGATAGGAGAAAGCCAGCCGTTCCGAGAACGAACATTATCCCATCAGGATAAAATCCGCCCCGGGCGGGAATCGAACCCGCGGCCTAGCGCTTACAAGGCAGACGCACTACCAACTAAGCTAACTAACTTTTAAAAGTGCGATAATAAGTTGTAATAATATCCACTTAATAGTTGTGAGATAATGTTACGTATAGGTACTTGGGAAGTAGGCATTGGTAGAAACATTATTATCAATCTATAACTAGGTATATTCTATAGGTATCCCAATACTTTTTGTGACCTACCTAACCCGTTTTTCTTGGAAAAAAAAAAAAAAAAAAAAAAAAAAAACAACCCAAAACTCTCTCTCTCTTCAAGCATAGATACAAAGCATAGATACAAAAAAGAGAGAAAATAAATAGATAAAATACAAAATACACAGAGTTAAAAAGTCATCGAAGAAAAAAAGTTCACCTGCCTCAACATAACTGCATGTCGAAAACACATGTGTTAAATGCATGTCTAAATCACATGTCCTATCCATTAACGAGATGTAGTGCAGAAACATTGTGTGGGCAGTTTGCCAAGTCGTGATTTCGCAAAGTAAATAACTACACCGACAGCTCAGTGGGCCGTGCGGCAAACTAATGGGTTGTGAAATTCCAATGAGCACAAAAAAAAACTAACCTTTTCTTTCCTTTTGTACATTTCTCTCCTTTCTCTTGATAGTCTCTTTGCAATCCTCTCCTTCTCTTTATTCTTCCCCTTCTGCTTCTTCTACTCCTCCATTTCGTTCTCTTCTTCTTTCTTCTCCTTCTCCATTTCGTTCTCTTTTTCCTCTTCTTCTTCTTCTTCTTCTTCTCCTCGTCTTCTCTTTTTCCTTTTTTTCCTCTTCCTCTGTCTTCTTTTTTTTTCATTATTTTTTCTTCCTCTTCCCTCTTCTTCGTTCTCCTCCTCTTCTTCTCCTTCTTCTTCCCCCTCTTTCTCTTCTTCCATACTCTGAACAGTTTTATTTGTAGACACAGTTCTGTTTGTTTAAGCATTTTTTTTCTCCTATTCGGTTTCTCCTTCTTTGATAATGGCTTACCTTATTTTCTATTTGAGCCCTAAGCCTAAGAGAGCAACTAAGAACCCTAGTCAAATAGAAAATAAGGTAAGCGCCCGGGGACCGTTTTTGGTTTGAAACCGGGGGGTTTATAACTTTTTTTTTTTTTTTTTTTTTTTTTTTTTTTTTATAGAGAGAACTGGAACTGCTAAAGTCTTATCGTCCCGAAATCGAAGAGAGGAAGACAGGATGGAAAAAATCCAGCAGTTCCGAGAACAAACCTCATCTGTTTAGGATAAAGTTCGCCCCGGGCGGGAATCGAACCCGCGACCTTCCACCAGGCGCTCTACTTTCAAAGCTAACTAGGCCGGATATCTTCTTTTGTTTTCTAAAGGAAGAAGTAAACCACAGCCCAACTATTCGTCCAGAACCTATCGGACTGAAACTTCCAGGAAAGACCCTTGTCTTGGTGGTGTAATGGTCAACACTTTTTGTAGACTAGGTATTATGTTCCATCCAGTTAACATCAGGATCTAAAGGCAAGGCCTTGTCGGCGTAGCCAATCATGCCTGTCTGTTGCTGTTGTATGTGAGGGACCACAGGTTCGATACCATTAGGAGCATCGAAATATCGTAGAAATGTAGCAGTCAGTACCTTATTTGAAAACTTGACTTATGAAATTTGTAAGACCTTGTTTAGACTGCGGGAGTAAAGTTACTTTACTCCCGCGCTTAAAAAACAGACGCGCTACCAACCAAGCTACCTAGGGCGGGCTTACGTCTGTTGCTGCTGTCTTTAGTTGTTGATATGAAGAAGAACAGCTCACCAGTTTTTGAATGTCTTCAAAGTATGTAGCATTCCTGCGGGCTTCCTCTAGGCCTTTTCCCCAATACTCTTCCTTCAATGATGTTGGTGATTAATTTATTGTGCCATCCCACCCTGTATATAAATTGTAAAATGCACCAGGTACCTACGTGTTCCAAGTCGAACGGGTCCTAGTTTACGATGCCCTCGCCAATTGTTCAATTTAACTTCTCTCTGTCCAGAATGTACAGATTAAGAGAAATGAATAAATTTATCTGATTTAACTTCTCTCTATCCAGAATGTACAGATTAAGAGAAATGAATAAATTTAACTGATTTAACTTCTCTCTGTCCAGAATGTACAGATTAAGAGAAATGAATAAATTTAACTGATTTAACTTCTCTCTATCCAGAATGTACAGATTAAGA
>NW_007384446.1:2751-3884 GCF_000475195.1 Diaphorina citri | reverse complement strand
GTAATCGGGTCAAATTTTCGATGGTCATTTTTTAGTGCCAAAACACGTTTTGAGGTCCCTAGAGCCTAAATCCAAAGTGTCTGTAAACAAAATATCTCGAGAACGGTAAGAGCTAGAGACTTGAAATTTGGTATGCAGCTGTCAAATGTGACAAGGATGCGACATGAAACTTTTGGTTAAGACCGGCGCAACGGATGGCGGTATTTTACCGCTTTTTGGCGGTTTTCGGTGTAATTTAACAATATCTCCAGAACGTATGAGCTAGAGACTTGAAATTTGGTATGTAGTTCACAAATGTGACAAGGATGCAACACAAAACGTTTGGTTGAGATAGGTGCTGCGGTTGGCGGTATTTTGACCGCTTTTGGACAGATTTCGACCGTTTTTTTTGGCGGTTTTCAGCTATACCGACTATATTATAGGTTAGAGATATTGTAAAAATTCGAGTAGAAGAACACCCAAATAAGCATCATTCAATAGGATAAGGAAATTCGTGTTATGTTCACACCAGATTTTTTCTTTATATATATATCGATTTTAGTTGTACGTACGTATTTGACTTTTTTCCAGTCCTCTTTGGACTACTGTACTTGAATATTTGGTAACATAAGATAGTTAATAACCTAATCAGTCTAATGTCTAGTCTAGTCTGGTACACAGTAGCAATACAGTTGTATGGCGCCATGCAGTGATTTACCCTTCATTAATTAGACTTACTTTATCATAGACACTCGTTGCTATGTTGAAAGCCCAGAAGAACAGCCGCGGTAGACAGTAATAGTACAAAAAAAACTGACCATCAAAAATTCGACCCGATTACATTACTTTCCTTCCTATAGATACCAAGTCGTTCCTCGCAAAATAAATCAAGTGCCACAAAAAATAAACAAAACTCCATCCCACCCCAAAAAAGATTAGAAATCAATTTTGTACCCCGCCTTTTTATTCACTTCATAATTTGTGTCCTCCTACTTCACGTAGTACCTACCTTTCTTTTCCCTCCTTTCACTCCTCTTTCCTCTAATATTACTTCTGCTTCACTGCATTGGGGGCGTGTCACCTACCTTTCTTTACCCTCATTGCACTCCTCTTTCCTCTAATCTCACTTCTGCTTCACTGCATTGGCGGCGTGC
>NW_007384446.1:0-2289 GCF_000475195.1 Diaphorina citri | reverse complement strand
TCCTTGAACGGATTCCTGTCTGTTTGTAACAAGTGGATGCTCTTCAGTGTCAGGTTCGCGCAGTGGTAGTTTGGTTTCACGGTTGTCTTGTGTTTCTCCAACCTCTTGCTAATGATACCCAGTACATACTGAGCAAGGCGTAGTGCCTTAGGGTCCTCCCGAGACAGGTTGATCAGTTCAGTACATGTGCAGTAGTGTTTAGATATGTTCATCTCTGCGCAGGATCGGTGCACGCTGATTGGTTCCAGTAAGGATCTACTGTTGTTACAGGAGCTCCTATTGGTCAGTCGTGTCAGCGCATTGAGTGTATCATACACGTCGTACACAGTGGTAAGGCGATTCCTGTTGTCGCGAAGGTTTCGTATCTTCCCCGGGTACTTGGCTTGATACCAGGCCGGGAAATGAAAGAAAATGTACGGCAGGCGATCCTCGAACCATCCGGAATATGTTTGCCGGATCGGACCAAACCGTACGCCATGATCCGACATGAATATGACCACTGTATTATTTAACGCAGTGTAGTTGAGACCGGATAGGAACTCATACACATGCTTATCCATACGAGACGGGGTGTTGACATCATCGTGACTGAAAGCATTCATCCAGACAAAGTTGAAGTAGGAATAGTCAGAGAACTGGTTCACAAACTCGTGTGTATATTGCATGAGATGTTCTGCCTCGCTACTAGAACCCACACAATACTTATGAATCGTATCCACCGTTTTCTTCTTGAACTGCGACTCAGCCGCAAAGAGTAAAGGTCTCCAATAATAATCAGTGGGCGGCTCCTGGAATCCTTTCTTATGGAAATTGAACGTGGAGATATCAGTGACGTCTTCCCCATACGATGTGATGTAACCTTTGCGATTCAAATCCTGCCAGATAATGGGACAAGGGTCAGTGGTGGAAGGGGTCTAGGTTGGGGATCTTGCAGTGATCCCCAGAGACAAGATAGAAGGTGAAATTGTCTGCGAATCATAGAGAGAAACAATTAATGAAATTTATTGATGAACTGCCCAATGTTTGGGTTGCCAAGCATTGTTCTCAGGCAAAATTGTCCCATTTAAAATGATGATATTGAAATAAATTAGGTACCTATTTAATTTTAAAAGAATATAGATCGCCAGCCTAGTTAGCTTAGTTGGTAGTGCGTCTGCCTTGTAAGCGCTAGGCCGCGGGTTCGATTCTCGCCCGGGGCGGATTTTATAGTGATGGGAAAATGTTCGTTCTCGGAACGGCTGGCTTTCTCCTATCCTGTCTTCCTTCTCTCTTCGATTTTGGGACGATAAGACCATAGCAGTTACAGTTCCATCTGTCAAACCTCTTAAGAAAAAAGAAAAAGAAGAAAAAAAAAAAATAATAATAATATGAATCTTAATTTGGTATAGAACTTTGTTTGTCCATTAACTCTTCGATTTTGGGACGATAAGACCATAGCAGTTACAGTTCCATCTGTCAAACCTCTTAAGAAAAAAGAAAAAGAAGAAAAAAAAAAAAATAATAATAATATGAATCTTAATTTGGTATAGAACTTTGTTTGTCCATTAACTTTTTTTTTTCTTCCAAGATTTTACCTTGGCACCGCTTTCACAGTACTTTACAGGGCCATTTTTAGGGAGTGTAACATTTTATGTTAATGTAACATTTTATGTTAAGTATCCCTTTGACTTCAACCTCCTTGGGATGTTTCCCCGGGAGAATTTAGAATAAATAAAAACTTAAAAAACCCATGAGGTGGGATTGAGATTTGAGAATTTTGGGAAGAGAGCTCAAGCTTTCATGAGTTTAGCTTTGAATTAGCTTTTTGATTTAAACAGTGATTATTAATTTGTTCCTATTAGGTGTTTTCTGATTCAATAAAGTTCTGAATGACTAAGTCTTCTCAAGAAATGTCTTTCATTACTTAATTGATCTTTTTTCCGCCCCCCTCCCTGAAGCTTCAATTTTTTCCTATACTGTAGGGCAGACTCCGAAAATTGGATTATTTATCAATCACTATAACCCATTGAAAAAGAGTTTGTCTCCTAGAACATGTTTCAAAATCCGATTTCAGAGGTACTCAGAAAAGAAAAAGAAAAAAAAAAAATAATAGTTCTCAAGTAGTAGCTTGGTAAGTCAGCCCCCACCCCCTCAAAATTTTAGGCTAGAACCGCCTATGGCGTCCATGCCATGGGCCACTGGTTTGAGCCCAGCCCTGCTTACCTGAGGCAAGGGACAGGCCAATAATACCAGGGCCGGACTCTGACATGAGGTCCAGATCTAGATAGGAGTTAGTAGAACACAGTGAGT
>NW_007384445.1:0-3554 GCF_000475195.1 Diaphorina citri | reverse complement strand
TCCCAAAAAAAAAAAAAAAAAAAAAAAAAGTAGCGTGAACAAGCTCTAAGTGTCCACTGACAGTAATTATTATGCAAAGGACCTTAGTGTACAATGGCAAACATTAAGCCTTGCAGAAAAAAATACTCGGCTCAATTTCTTGATTTTCTGTGAGGGTCAGTACTATGGTCAAGGCTCCGTTGAGGATGCTTCTATTCATTAGCATGGTTCATTTTCTCTTGGGTTTGTACTAGCCTATGGTCGGCTCTCTGTTGTTGCCACCTACTAAGGCTGGGGTCTATAATGTCCAGTTAAAGTGATTCCTTTAAATCCTGAACATGTTTTGAAAACTCGAACTTTACCAGGACATTTTTAATTATAGGATTTTGGGTGTAACCTGGCTTTTGACATCAAGTCAGGACTCTTTACAAGGTTGCAGGTTCTTGAGATCTCTGTTTGAATGTCCTTGGAGTTCTTACAGTTTACAATACCACGTCCCTAAGCCATGATACTAAAATTTTCCTAGTATCATGTCCCTAAGCTACTACCACAGTATTTGAATCAATAGTGTTTAGATTGGTTGGCTGGCTATAAAGTTTTATAGTCAGGACTCTTTACAAGGTTGCAGGTTCTTGAGATCTCTGTTTGAATGTCCTTGGAGTTCTTACAGTTTACAATACCACGTCCCTAGCCATGATACTAAAATTTTCCTAGTATCATGTCCCTAAGCTACTACCACAGTATTTGAATCAATACCTAGTGTTTAGATTGGTTGGCTGGCTATAAAGTTGTAAGGGCAGATTAGACCAGAATGTTGGAACCTGCACCAGGAATTGCCGAAAGAGGTTTTACTTACCAGGGTTTTTAAAACCTTAAAATCGGTCTGCTCTCCAGTAAGGCAACAAAAAGTGAGAGAGAACCAAAAAGTCCTGTGCAGAAAACCAGAAACCGGACCACAAAAAAATGGAAAATCGGAAAAACGGGAAAATCAAAATTTGGATTCTGGAAAATCAAAACAAAAATAACAAGCAGGGTCCGTCCCTCCGGGAATTTTTTAGCCCGTAGTGTTTAGAGAAAATCAGTAGGTACCTATGTACCTACCTAATTTGTTTAATATTCAGTTTATTATTATTCTTGATTTGATTTTTTTATTTTACTTTCATGTAATGATTTAAAATCAAGACTAGAGCCCGTGCTCCCTTTATTCCCAATATAATGTTCAAGTCACCCATCCATTTATTGGCCTTGCTCGGCGTAGCTTAACATAGATGACGCTAAAACCGGTCTTAAAATGACGACTGAAGTGTTATCTAAAACTTTCTCGCTTTGAGTTCATAGGTCGTCGCGACAAATTTCAAGATCAGAGCTCATTTGTGTGAGAAAATGTGAAAAAAATCCCCCAAAAACCAGTTTTCTCGGTTTTTTGGCTTTATGGTTTTTAGGACAAAATTTGCACCACCATTTTCGTGTTCCTGGTAAAAAGACCTTTAATTTGATATACAGGGTGTCCCAGAATTTATGCTTTAATTGATTTTCTCGGAGCCTGTTCGAAATTTCGAAAAACAAAAAAACCCGTAACTTTTTGATTTTTGAAGCGAACATTTTGGCAATATCGCGATTCGCGAAAAATTTCGCGAAGTCCGCGAATCGGGTACCAACTTTGGATTTTTAAATTAGAACCCCTATTTTTTATTGCATATTCGTTTTCTACGTTAAATTTTAGGTATAATCGACTACTCACTCGAATTTTTGCGATTCGCGGTTTTCGCGGAATTCGCGAAAAACGCGAATCACAAAAGTGCTTATAAAGTACAAGTGTGACCTATCAAATCTGAGTGTTTTTTGCTCCCAAATCTTATGGTCTCATTATTTTCTCGATTTGGTCCAATATTTCGCTGTTTGCGAGTTGCGCGGTGTTCGCGAAATCCGCGAATCCTACATGTTTTCCAAAGGTACGTGTGTGACATATCAAATCATGCTATTTTTTACTTCTAAATCTTGTGGTGATATTATTTTTTCAATTCACTTCATTTTTGACTGTTCGCGGATTTCGCGAACACCGCGAACAGTCAAAAATAAAGTGAATTGAAAAAATAATATCACCACAAGATTTAGAAGTAAAAAATAGCATGATTTGATATGTCACACACGTACCTTTGGAAAACATGTAGGATTCGCGGATTTCGCGAACACCGCGCAAATCGCAAACAGCGAAATATTGGACCAAATCGAAAAAATAATGAGACCATAAGATTTGGGAGCAAAAAACACTCAGATGTGATAGGTCATACTTGTACTTTATAAGCACTTTTGTGATTCGCGTTTTTCGCGAATTCCGCGAAAACCGCCAACCGCAAAAATTCGAGTGAGTAGTCGATTATACCTAAAATTTAACGTAGAAAACGAATATGCAATAAAAAAATAGGGGTTTATGTTCGCGGATTTGGCGATTTTGTTCGCGGATTTGGCGATTATGTTCGCGGATTTCGCGATTATGTTCGCGGATTTGGCAATTTTGTTCGCGGATTTGGCGATTATGTTCGCGGATTTCGCGATTTTGTTCGCGGATTTTGCGATTAAGCGCGGATTTCGCGATTTTGTTCGCGGATTTGGCGATTATGTTCGCGGATTTCGCGATTATGTTCGCGGATTTCGCGATTATGTTCGCGGATTTTGCGATTATGTTCGCGGATTTGGCAATTATGTTCGCGGATTCGCGTCCCGAATCGACATTTTGAAATTTGGCAAGCTTAGCTATAACTTTAGATTTATTTTTTAAATCTCGGATTTATAATCTGATGTTACAAAAGTTACAATGTTTGTAAGTAAGTGTCCACAACGGAATCCCGACCCTTGACCCTAGCCTGTAGTTTCGACCCAACAGAAAACAGACTATAGCTGGTATGCTAATGAATTCAATTTTTTGGCCCGAGGTAGGACTCCGTTGTGAACACACTGGTGCGAGGATCGACGGTTCAGGGTCAAGCCTTGGAACAGCCTCGACCCAAATTCTTTCTATATCTATGCCCAAAATAATAGAGAGAGAGAGAGAGAGAGCTCTATAGAGATATTAGACTGCTCAGTGCTCAAAAGACTAGGTTGCCTGAGCCCGCTTCGCTTTTTAGTCCGTCCTTCCTTTATTATTACGATAGTAATAAAAAGGTATAAGGAACGGACTATTGTATTCCCTTCGGTGTCTGTCTGTCCCCATAGGACTTATCCAAATCTGATCGATCTATATATGAATATTAAACAAATTAGGTAGGTACATAGTTATTTCTTTAACAACGATCGAATAAACTACGGGCTTAAAAATTCCCGGAGGGACGGACCCAGCTTGTTTGCTCTAAAATATTGTAAAATGCCCCTTTCTACCATGTAAAATGCCATGTAAAATGCTTGTCTTCAACTTGAACCGGTAGTCACGAGTCGCCTTCAGATATTTTCGGCCTCACTTTTCTGTACGTTAGGTCTATGCTTTATCGTTAACCTCCTTGCTTTGTTATCAAAAAAAGTCAAAAACCTCTTCTTTCGCAAAATGAGAAAATTATTTAAATAAAATAAAAATAAGATCA
>NW_007384444.1:2375-3885 GCF_000475195.1 Diaphorina citri | reverse complement strand
ACTGACACGTCCACATGCAGAATCGCAGTTTACAATCGACTTGGATCGACCAGAATCCTTTGATCCGTACCGACTTTGTACGGGTTTTCAGTCGACATCGATCGACGCTGAAACCGTCCACACTACCTTGACGTCGATTCACCTCATCGATCGATGGTCGTCGATTAAGTGTGGACACAGCTTTAATCCTTCTTCCTTTTATTCATAGAAGTATTACAACATGCTTGTGAACATGACACAAACTTGAACATGACATTCCCTCGCTCCCTCCGACGTCATGTTCGTAAACATGACATGCATTCGTAATGTACTTTATTATTATTCATGCATTTGTATGACATGCATCATGCATTTATTACAAATCGTACCTTATTGTACTTTCTTATTGCTCCTTTTTACTTTCCTTTTTAAGCCAGCTTAGTTGTTGGTAAAATTTTGTTAGAGCTCATTTTGAGGGAGATTTCTTCAGTGGGAGATTTTGTAATCGCGCCAGCCTAGTTAGCTTGGTTGGTGGCGCGCCTGCCTTGTAAGCGCTAGGCCGCGGGTTCGATTCCTGCCCGGGGCGGATTTTATCCTGACGGGATGATGTTCGTTCTCGGAACGGCTGGCTTTTGTAAGCGCTAGGCCGCGGGTTCGATTCCCGCCCGGGGCGGATTTTATCCTGATGGGATAATGTTCGTTCTCGAAACGGCTAGCTTTCTCCTATCCTGTCTTCCTTCTCTCTTCGATTTTGCGACGGTAATACCTCCATTGTTTCGGTTTCGTCTATCAAACCTCTGCCCTCTTTCAAAAGTCCTCCTCCTCCCTCCCGTTATCCCCTTTCTCTCTCTCTCTCTCTCTCTCTCTCTCTCTCTCTCTCTCTCTCTCTCCCCCTTTAGAGTTTCTTGCAGGAGCGCAGATCTTTGCAGTCCAGATGTGCAATATGCACAATTCTGCAACAGACCCCCCCTCCCTGCTCCCCTGATATCGGCATGAACTTTGTCTGTGTGTTACATTGAGAGGTAGTTACTGTATCTTCTCAAGAGAGCAATGACTTGCAATGAAAACAGTCACTGGTACAGCAAGGTTGAGCTCTGAGCCAGTGGCGTGGAGTGAGCTTTTTAATAGGTATTAGCTTAATACAAAAACAAGATCCATTCACTAGAAAGCTGAAATATGGTAGGAATATTCCCACACTGGTACAGCAAGGTTGAGCTCTGAGCCAGTGGCGTGGAGTGAGATTTGTAATAGGTATTAGCTTAATACAAAAGCAAGATCCATTCACTAGAAAGCTGAAATATGGTAGGAATATTCCCAATAGGTAGGCTTGCCAAATATCCAAAATGTCGATTCGGGACGCGAATCCGCGAACATAATTGCCAAATCCGCGAACATAATCGCAAAATCCGCGAATAAAATCGCCAAATCCGCGACCATAATCGCCAAATCCGCGAACAAAATCGCCAAATCCGCGAACATAATCGCCAAATCCGCGAACATAATCGCCAAACCCGCGAACATAATCGCGAAA
>NW_007384444.1:0-826 GCF_000475195.1 Diaphorina citri | reverse complement strand
ATTGTATGGGTGCAACAACCGTGCAAGGGAAAGTTGGCGAGAAATCACAAGAATCAGCTACCCGACACTGTATTTTACACTAAATTTTCACTTGAAAAAGGGCGAAAAGTGGTTCATTTTAAGCGCGAAATAACAATTACCTATTTATTTTCATGATTTCGATGCTATACCCATATGTATAATACCCTGGAGACCAAAAGGCATGTAATAGGTACCTATACAACTTTCAATCATCCTCTTCAATAATAGACCCCCCCCCCAAGAGAACGAAACCTATCTTTTTAGGACAAAGTTCCTCCCGGGCGAGAATCAAACCCACGACCTATAGCCCGGCCGGCAGTTTATTCTCACACACGGAAACACAACACGGAGTACACGTTTCGACTGACACTGACACAGGTGAAATGGCTATCAACTGGTGACGGGATTGGATAGCCGTAAAAAAAAGAAGAAGAAGAAGAAGAAGAAAAAGAAAAAAATTGTTCCGTTCAAACAATCGTTCGAACTTGACATCTCATCAATGTATATTGGAACATCATTGGATCTTAAAATAGATACGGATATATGACATGAACATGATGTAGGTACAATGTAGGGTAAGTGTACCATTTATTCGCCCACCTAAAAAACGTACCATTTATTGGGCCACCTGCCCACATTTATTTTTCTAATTTTTGTTTTTATGACTACAATTTTTGAAAGCACTGGTTCGATAGCAGTCTTTAAGTCCTTTCTTTTGATGAAATCAGATCTTGAAAAATTTCGTCCAGTTCAGACTTATGTGGCGTATGGTACAGGTGGGCCAATAAATGGTACGTTTTTTAGG
>NW_007384443.1:10278-11773 GCF_000475195.1 Diaphorina citri | reverse complement strand
CCATAAAAGACTATAATTATTACACCGTAATATAAATAAAAAGTTACATGTGCGTGCTATAATAAAACTGTTAATAATCCTTTATCAGTATTCAGTAGTCAGTTTTATCAGTAAAAGATTGAAAGTATGAAAGTTGAATGTTGAAATCTGTTGGCTTTTGTATCTCTCTTGAACTGATATTACCATTCGGCAATCAAGTCCTTTGCAAAAGAAGCCCAACTCAAACCAAAAGTGAAATCCAGTTGTAAGTAACAGAAAACTACATTTAAATAATAGTTTAGAGTAGATACTAATTACAGGCAATTTTCTATGTGTAGCATTTTATTCATATTCTACACTTGCTTTTTGGTGACCTAAATCTATGTGCATGAAACTACCTACATAGGTAATTATCTTATCATTCCATTCTCTATCTTTGTTTACATAAGAACTACCTAGGTACCTACTTAATTTCACTTCTAGAAACTTGAAGTTCAAGGCTGTTAAAAAAGCTAGGATTACACTGTTTGCTCAGTGGGCAAATATTTGCACCAGAAATATAAATAATTGTTTGCAGGGGTATTACATGTGAGCAAATATTGTGTTTGAAAATGTTTGCTCAAATAGAGAAAAATAAAAATTTGCTCATATCGAAAATAAAAGTTTCCCACTATATTACACTATTTTTTGACTATTTGCAGTTCTTGCATCAAGAAAATATTTGCCTGTTTTAAAATTCTTTGTTTTCTTTTTAATTTTCTAAAAAATCTGGGATTACACTCTTTGCTCAGTGAGCAAATATTTGCGCAAATTGTTTGGAAAGTATAGAAAATAGTGTAATAGCCTAAAAAATATTTGGCAAATATTTTGGAAAAGTATAGAAAATAGTGTAATAACCTAAAAAATATTTGGCAAATATTTTCTCTCTATGCTTGGCAGTGCCAGTTATTTGCTCATGTTTGCTCTGTCAAAACAAATGCAGAAAAATAGAAACAAATAAATTTTTATTTTCTACTTGGTGACTTGGGACTATATTACACTTTAATGTTGTGTTTGGAGAGTCCTTTCGGGATGACACTCTGATCCTTAAGGGTTGATTCTCGGTAAGGTTGGACAGTTATCCTTCTTTTTATACAGTACATCCAACCCTGTGACGTAAATTTAGCATGTACCTTGTGATAGTTTAATACTTACCTCGTATTTTACGCAGACATCCGTTTGTCATTAGCAGTTAAATTTACTCTCTACGAAGGGTCATAATGTACTGGTAAAAAGGTTTACTGTTCCACCCTTGTCGAGATTTTTATCATACGATTCTAGAGTACATAAAATGATAAACAATTGGAGGCTCTTATGAACTTCTGATTAGTGTAATTGATGCACAAAAGAGTCACTCGTTTTTATAAACGAGTTCCAAACAAACCTTTTCATATCTTTTATCACGTTATGGATTTTTTATAAACCGTTTATAAACGAGTGACACAAACGATCAAAACGAGGTTTGTTTATAAACGAG
>NW_007384443.1:0-4810 GCF_000475195.1 Diaphorina citri | reverse complement strand
CTTCAATCATTATTACACTCCATATAAAAGATAAGATAGGATAAGATTTTTCCGACCGAAAGAAGTCAAAAGGGGGGGAAGGAGAAGCGAAATCCCTGCTGTTCCTCGGGGAGTCGTTAAAGGGAATAGTTTGGAGCTTTTTTCACAAAAATCGCAGCACTCCACCACCGAATTGGAGGGTGTTCGGAAGCCATCAAAAAGAAGAAAATTTGCTTCTTCTTTCTTCCCTTTTTTTCAGCAATTTGGTAGTATAATAAAGATGTTGATAGCTGTCATCCATGAAATTACGTAATTGAGTAGACTGAAGGGCTCAGTTCAGTAAACCACTACTTCATTTTTTACTGTAACTTTAAGGCGAAATGTTGAGATTTCACAAATATTACTCATGTTATGTACTAACTTCGTGGGAATGAAACTGACAGGGAGGATTTTTACATGTGAGACTGCCCCTTATTGGTCTTTATTTGTTCACAAAACCAAAATCATACATATGATTTTTTCATAGTTTTTTTTTTTTTTTTTTTTTTTTTTTTTTTTTTTTTAGAAAAGGGTTTCAAGGGACTGTTGAGCTGCTCAGAGGGTAGCTTCAAATTCTTGGGCTTTACAGGGTTACCCACTGTATCATTTTTATAAATGTAACCAATTAATGTTTTACTGTTCTTTGTGTTCTATCGGCAGTTTATATTTCATTACTTGGAACGTCGCAACACGACCGCCCGGGGAAAATGTTCGAACATTGCTTGATCTTGGCCGATTTCCACCCAATGAGTTACCCGACTTTTACTTTATTGGGTGAGTTAAAAAAAAAAAAGAATCCCAAAGAGATGGCGCTCCTTCGACCCCGCCAGGAATCGAACCAGGGACAACTTGGTGGATCTGGAAAGGTGAATTTTCAGCTTAGAACAAGTTGTTCTAAGCTGACAGTCTAAATAAAGCACTACTTATATTTATACTTATACTCCGGGGTGCAGGCCTATAGTGTGATACCCACTCGGGCACGGAAGTTGCTCATAAAGTAGATTTCTTATTTTCCCTTTGTACCACACACCAAAAATCTACTCTAAGGCTTAGGTGTAGGGACAAATACTTGTAAAACAAAAAAGCGATGTTTTCATTTTCCCCTATTGATTAAAATTTCATTATTTGTGTTTCAGATTACAAGAAGTTAAGTCTCAACCCCAGAACTTCGTGCTGGATTCATTGATAGACGATCCGTGGACCAAAGCATTCAAGTAAGTCCTATTAAGCAGTTTAAAGCAGTACAAGTAAGCCCTATTAAGCAATAAAAAGCAGTATAAAGCAGTAAGCCGTATAAATAAATAATATTGCTATTACTATTCCGACCAACCTCGACATTGGTGTTGGTGGATCTGGAAAGGCTAAAGACATTACAAGAAGTTAAGTCTCAACCCCAGAACTTCGTGCTGGATTCATTGATAGACGATCCGTGGACCAAAGCATTCAAGTAAGTCCTAATTAAGCAATAAAAAGCAGTATAAAGCAGTAAGCCGTATAAATAAATATTATTGCTATTACTGTTCCGACCAACCTCGACATTGGTGTTGGTGGATCTGGAAAGGCTAAAAATCTCGGGACCTATAGAAAGGTTAAAGTTATGTGATGCAGCCCTAATTAACAGCACAGCATGTGTGACAAGCATGGTTAGAAAATGACTGTTGGAAAATGAGTTATGTCTGCCAATCACGCTCAGACTCTGACAGACCGGTATTATTATTATTTAAATTTTATCTATTTTTTTTTCCTTCTAGGCACTTTAACTATGCGTTAAAACATGTTGTCCACACAATTTTAAATTTATTTATCTACTTCATTAATAGGTAAATACACAAAGAATTTTCCCCGAGCCTAAGCCTTCATCGTCATCCCACAAAGAATTAATGCTTTTTTTTTCAAGAGGTTTGATAAAAGGAACTGTAACTGCCAAGTTTATCGTCCCGAAATCGAAGAGAGAAGGAAGACAGGGTAGGAGAAAGCCAGCCGTTCCGAGAACGAACATTATCCGTTCAGGATAAAATCCATGATATAATCATTCTGGGTTGAATGGTAGAGATTGCTCCAGGCAATAATTTCGCTTTTTGTAATTTCTTGTATTTGTTACAGTAAATTATAACCAATAAAGAGTCTAAATTAATAATTCTGTTGAAATTTTCAGGACTGCGTTATCACCACATGATTATGTGAAAGTGAGAACAGTTCGTCTGGTAGGCATACTACTCAACGTGTTCTGTTTGAGGAAACATCTGAATTATTTGAGGAACATGGAGTCCGCAATTACCAGGACAGGACTTATGGGCCTGTGGGTAAGTTGTTGTTTTTTGAGGTTTGATAGAGGGTGTCTGTATGAGATGAGAATGGAAGGTATGAGACCAAGAGGAAGACCAAGGTATCGATATAGTGATGACATCAGAGCTGATATTCAAAGAAAACGAGGAAATTGGAATAATATCAAGAGGGAGCAGAGATACAAAGATCGAATTTGGTGGAGAGGCTTCGTACATCGACCCGTCCTATGATGGAACATTTATGGACTGTTTGATTGATAGAGGGTGTCTGACTGGGGAACTTTAAACCCTGAAATTTCCCTTCCTAAGGAAATAGCAAAAGGTTCAGTTTAAATACCAGTCTGCGTCTAGAGATATACGGCGTTAATTTGCGTGTAGTGAATGCGCACTTTGCTGCGCATGAAGATCAAATTAACCAGCGCATTTTAAATTTTTTTTTTAAAATTTCTCCTCTTTTTTTTTTTTTTTTTTTTTTTTTTTTTTTTTTAATCGAAGCGAAAACAGGGTAGGATAAAGCCAGCCATTCCGAGAACGAACCTTATTTAGGATAAAGTTCTCCCTGGTCGGGATTCGAACCCGCGACCTACAAGGCAGGCTACCTTCCAAGATACATAACTAAGCTGGTGTATATCACCTTGATCTTTCATAAATACTCATAATATTGGTCTGAGAATTTTAAACCTTGAACTTCATCTTGAAAGAATCATCTCTGGTACACACTGTTTTGAACAAACTCGTTTTTCATTTTCACTGATCGTGTGATTCACAGGTGTCCTCACTCAATCTGCATAGCTGGTTTCAGTTCACATGAACGAAATGAAGGCATAAACTTGTAATCGCGTTACTAGTGGTAATGCTAGATAGTTGATTATCTATCTTAGACCTAATCATGTGGGCGGCCTTGAAGACTCGTGACGTATTTGCCTAGCGCACTACGACAATGAGAACTTTGAATCGAACATCAGTGCGATTTTTTTCTGCCTGAGATTTTTCACCTGTGATCATCAACATGGACAAATTAAGGTAATTGTTTTTTTAGATTTATAAACTATTAATAGACTTATAAATCTTGTAACTAATTTTATTTCTTGTAGTGCTGTTGATGGGATTTTGGATTTATATGGCCGAAGGGACTAACAATTCCCAAAGAACGACGTAAATAAATCGAAACCATTTCTAAGAAGGTTAATAATTATTAATTAAATTCAAGTATTAAATATTAATTATACCGTTCTTTAAATTTTATTTTTCTTCTTCTTCTTCTTCTTCTAATTTTACGATTCTCCTCCCACTTTTGAATCTTTTCCAATAAGTACTTGGTAGGTACTTGATTCAGTCGATATCAAGTTTTCCACACGAAACGTTTCCTCCTGTCTTTTCCTTTCAATGTCTCTCGAAGGAGATCTTAACTCCTCAAAAGTATGATAAAGCCTTTGTAACCTCCAGCTAACCAGGCTCACCAGGCTGGTTAGGGTTTGGCTGCTCTGATCCCTATTCATAGTCCTCTCAGCAAGACACTGGTCTGCTCCCTGTTTAAGGTCCCCCAGCCAGACCATTATAAACAGTTTAAATAATAAAACCATTTTCCACTGAATTTCAGCTACATATTCTGGATAGGAGACCTCAACTTCCGCCTCAACAACCCTGAAACCTACACTCAAGATATAATCACGGATAGAATCAGGGATGGACAGTTTAATGATCTACTTGAACAGGATCAGCTGAGAGCTGTGATGCAATCAGGAGAGGCATTTAGTGAATTCAACGAGACCACGCCTACGTTCCAGCCCACTTTCAAGTATCAGTTCAACTCGCACAACTATGATAACAAGTAAGGCCCTGGTTTGTATTTATTTTTATTTCTTACAAAACTCAGTCAACAAATGAAGACGTTGCTCCGGATTTTTTGAGAACTGAGATGCAATAAACTTACTATATTATATTTACTCCTCTTCCTTTTCTCCGCCTTTGCCCGTGTACAGACGGAGTCGGCGTTTTTCGTCAGCCTCTCAATCAGTCCTAGGTTGATCACTTTTGGGCTGACGTTTAGTTTTGGCGACAAAATGTCACAAGTGGATGCCCTTCGCACTCAACCTTTTCTATTTCTCTAGCAAGGGAAATTTCAGGCTGGTATGCTCCCTGTTTAAAGTTCTCCAGCCAGACTTTCCATCTATCTACTGATGGCTGGAATTAGAATATAATTACCTTGTTTACACTGCCAGCATAGGACTGGAAAGTCTCTTTACGCACTCAGTATAAATAAGTTCTTATTATCTTATCGTTTTAAGAAGTGAGAGATATGTGGGACTGCCCAGTACCCATTACTAGCCGACGGTATAAGACAAGTGTGGTATTGAAGAGAAATAAGTAATCTATAGTTCATCCAGATCAATGTGACAGCAATGAGTCATCAACCCAAAATGAAGGAACAGATTGTAGGAAATCCTTAAATTGTTGCAATTCAGGTAAAGGTCTATTTTTGATAAACTCTCTCTTCTAAAATGCAG
>NW_007384442.1:0-3889 GCF_000475195.1 Diaphorina citri | reverse complement strand
TTGACCAAGACAGGAAATTCCTAAGACCGAATAGAGGACTTGGGGTGGATACAAGTTAACGTCGAACCCAGGACTGTTAAGTAGCAGTCCACAATCCCCTACTCAATATCCCCAATGACAGTCCAAACAATACATTGACAGTTCAATAAGAAAATGAAAAGTGAACGTGAAACCAGGAGGACATGTTGTCAGGACAACCAGAGTTGATGTTGCAACTGTTTCTAAGATGTGACAATGAGACAGACATGAGATATGCGTGGAAGACTAAACTTTTAGGATTCGATAGGCATAGGCCTTGGATTTTATATACCTCCTGTAGAATTGAAGATAATCTTTCCAATGGATAAAAGATAAAGAGATACTTCGGTTTTCCTTTTTTTACAATTAAATTAGGTACCTACCCATTTTAGTTTTAAAAATTTATCAGGTTTTTACAAAGAATCTATGTAGGAAGGCTCTACATGTCCACGGCATGGAAGAAAGCACCTACGTATGTTTCCAACCTGTATTGGTGGATGTGCTAAAAAGCCCTAGGAGGAAAAAAACTCTGAGGCTCTACATGTCCACGGCATGGAAGAAAGCACCTACGTATGTTTCCAACCTGTATTGGTGGATGTGCTAAAAAGCCCTAGGAGGAAAAAAACTCTGAGGCTCTACATGTCCACGGCATGGAAGAAAGCACCTACGTATGTTTCCAACCTGTATTGGTGGATGTGCTAAAAAGCCCTAGGAGGAAAAAAACTCTGAGGCTCTACATGTCCACGGCATGGAAGAAAGCACCTACGTATGTTTCCAACCTGTATTGGTGGATGTGCTAAAAAGCCCTAGGAGGAAAAAAACTCTGAGGCTCTACATGTCCACGGCATGGAAGAAAGCACCTACGTATGTTTCCAACCTGTATTGGTGGATGTGCTAAAAAGCCCTAGGAGGAAAAAAACTCTGAGGCTCTACATGTCCACGGCATGGAAGAAAGCACCTACGTATGTTTCCAACCTGTATTGGTGGATGTGCTAAAAAGCCCTAGGAGGAAAAAAACTCTGAGGCTCTACATGTCCACGGCATGGAAGAAAGCACCTACGTATGTTTCCAACCTGTATTGGTGGATGTGCTAAAAAGCCCTAGGAGGAAAAAAACTCTGAGGCTCTACATGTCCACGGCATGGAAGAAAGCACCTACGTATGTTTCCAACCTGTATTGGTGGATGTGCTAAAAAGCCCTAGGAGGAAAAAAACTCTGAGGCTCTACATGTCCACGGCATGGAAGAAAGCACCTACGTATGTTTCCAACCTGTATTGGTGGATGTGCTAAAAAGCCCTAGGAGGAAAAAAACTCTGAGGCTCTACATGTCCACGGCATGGAAGAAAGCACCTACGTATGTTTCCAACCTGTATTGGTGGATGTGCTAAAAAGCCCTAGGAGGAAAAAAACTCTGAGGCTCTACATGTCCACGGCATGGAAGAAAGCACCTACGTATGTTTCCAACCTGTATTGGTGGATGTGCTAAAAAGCCCTAGGAGGAAAAAAACTCTGAGGCTCTACATGTCCACGGCATGGAAGAAAGCACCTACGTATGTTTCCAACCTGTATTGGTGGATGTGCTAAAAAGCCCTAGGAGGAAAAAAACTCTGAGGCTCTACATGTCCACGGCATGGAAGAAAGCACCTACGTATGTTTCCAACCTGTATTGGTGGATGTGCTAAAAAGCCCTAGGAGGAAAAAAACTCTGAGGCTCTACATGTCCACGGCATGGAAGAAAGCACCTACGTATGTTTCCAACCTGTATTGGTGGATGTGCTAAAAAGCCCTAGGAGGAAAAAAACTCTGAGGCTCTACATGTCCACGGCATGGAAGAAAGCACCTACGTATGTTTCCAACCTGTATTGGTGGATGTGCTAAAAAGCCCTAGGAGGAAAAAAACTCTGAGGCTCTACATGTCCACGGCATGGAAGAAAGCACCTACGTATGTTTCCAACCTGTATTGGTGGATGTGCTAAAAAGCCCTAGGAGGAAAAAAACTCTGAGGCTCTACATGTCCACGGCATGGAAGAAAGCACCTACGTATGTTTCCAACCTGTATTGGTGGATGTGCTAAAAAGCCCTAGGAGGAAAAAAACTCTGAGGCTCTACCTACTACAGTTCTTTCTATCAAACCCATAATAATAATAATAAAGATTTCCAAAAAATAAATGTAACGTTGCGAAATTTTCAGGCACCTTGTCATTTACATAATAAATGTTTGAAATTTCGTCTGTGACCCAACTTTCAGGAGTAGGTATTTATATACTTCAATGAGCCGAGACTAATTTCTCCTGATCGAAGTGTCACACAAGAGACAGGTTGATTCTATTTAGTAGATACTTAAAAATACCTGCTCATTTCGCTCATACTCATTGCCATAGCCCAGAGCATATACAATGTACATATCATACTTACATAAATAGATAAATACATATGTATATGAGCATGGAGTATGGAGTAAAGAACTCAAAACCACCGGATATACGCAAAGATGTGTATGGAGATTGAAATTCCTACAGGAAATAGCGATGAGCACCCTTAGCTCACTCTGGAACATGTTCAGGGTGTAGTCAAATATGAGCGTATTTTAATGGGATAGGATCCCATTAAATCCCATTTAATGGGATTGCAATGCGACCACTCATACCCAGTTTGACTGTCAACAACGGCAAACCAAACTGAACTATTGAGCTTTTTTTTCTGTCTTCCTTTCTTCCATCCCTTCTTTCTCTCTTCCTTCTTTTTGTCTTCTTCTTAACCCAACACCTAACTATCAATTTTGGTTAACCAAACTTGCAATTCCTGACTGGTAATTTTTAGCACACAATTTTTTTTTTAAGTGTTTGTGTTAAGGAGTGTTTCCGCGAGTTCGATTCCCGCCCGGGGCGGATTTTATCCTGATAGGATAATGTTCGTTCTCGAAACGGCTGGCTTTCTCCTTTCCTATCTTTCTTCTCTCTTCGATTTCGGGACGATAAGACCTTAGCCGTTACAGTTCCCTTTGTCAAACCTCTTTAAAAAAAAAAAGTGTTTCCTGTCAAGTCGCGTCTTCGTGTCTATTTGTAGCGTTTTTCTCGAGTTGTCTAGCGTCGCGCGTTGCAGCGGCAGCTATTGACCTGTCGCGCGTCGCGATGGAAATTCCTGACATGCACATCATCGTGTCGTCATGCAGGCAAACGAATAGCCTTGGAGCTCCCCCCCTCGCATACAGTATGTTTTAGTAGTCCTTTACTCCTATAATAAAATTGGTGGAACAGAAGTCAGTTCCATGTTATACCTTGAAGCTTTTGCATCTAGATTGTTCGCTACAATTGGTCTCAAACAGTTTGTCCGATTTTAATGGAATTTCAGCAGAAATGTTCAACACATAGGTAATTATAATTAATTTTCCCGTTGGAGTTATTTAGGAGGCGGCTAGCTAGTAGCCGAATGGAGGGTATAACCTTCGTCAGCAAAAACCTTAGAAGATATACAGTGACGTTAAACCGATGTATTTGGAAAAAAGAAAAGAAAAAATCCTATGAAAATAAAACGATCTATCAATACAAGAAGCACAGAGGCACGTGGCTTTAGTGGAGGCGCAAAACATTCCATTCATTCTCAAAAAAAGGTACTTGCTTAATGCTTATGTATTTGCATCAGTGGTGTCTATGCGATTTGGAAATGCTGTAAGAGAGAACATATCAAGGGCTAATGAAAGTTTGAGGATGGGCAGAAATTTCTTTTGCAATAGGTACGTATTAATATTTTTTAGGTTAGGTTCGCGGTTGGTTCAAAAATATAGCAAGTTGTCTAGATCTAATGCCAATAAAATGGAAATCACGGAATGTCTGTATCCAATTTTACGTCACCAACTAATCAGTCAACTGAG
>NW_007384441.1:0-3686 GCF_000475195.1 Diaphorina citri | reverse complement strand
TTATTATTATTATTATTATTATTATTATTATTATTATTATTATTATTATTATTATTATTATTATTAATACTATTAGTGGAGGGACCCTCCATTTGGCGACAAGCTACCCGCTTACTTACAGGCTAAGTGGGGTCTTACCCAGGCTGATTGGGGTCACGTGTAACATTGCTTAACTTCTGGTTGCGGTTATGTACCGGGTTGAGTTGAGACAGGGACTAGTTGAGACAGGATATTGTTTCTGCAGTTTGGCATGGGAGTGGTAACTTAAAAACAAGGTTAGTTTACCAACCTTGCCTATCTCAACCCGGTACATAACCACGACCTCAGTGATCCATTGGGAATTGTTGCTGGCTCTGGCTAAGGTATTGTTTTTACCAACCTTGCCTATCTCAACCCGGTACATAACCACGACCTCAGTGATCCATTGGGAATCGTTGCTGGCTCTGGCTAAGGTATTGTTTTTCGAGTTAAACTTGCATTACATGGGTTGCATTACATGGGATGATAGTACCCATATCCTATTGCATTATTGTATGTGTACCTACTTTTGTCTTTGTTCTTATTCATAAAATACAAGTAACGTCACAGCTCCAAGTCTTCTACCTTAAAAGCACATTATCCCTTGTTAAAGCAAGTTCAATTAGTATAAAAATACAGCTTTGATAAGTATCAAAAACACTATTTATTAAAAAGTTAATACCTAGATCGAACTGTGATCAAAGTTTAAATTTTGCTTTTATTTTCGAAAAAGAAAAAAAAAGCTCTCGGTTTTCGTTCTTGGTCTATCTGGGAGAAGTTGACATTTCTTTAGGAAGATAACGTTATGTCAGGGGTCCTCATAGGGGGTTCTCCATAAGGCCGTGGTTATGAACAGGGCCATCGTAGGACATCGTCGGACTTTTTGCGTGTAAAGTTGGCGGGAAATTCGAATTTTTGATTTTTTTTCCGCAACTTGTACAATCTGGCATTTTTTCTTCTTCTTCTTCTTCTTCTTCTTCTTCTTCTTCTTCTTCTTCTTCTTCTTCCTCCTCCTACTCTTGAATGGTTATTTCTTATTTTCTTTTTTAATTAACTTCTCCTCTTTCATTATTTTCTTTTGCTGAAAAAACCATCAGCTTTGCATTCCGCCCCTCCCATAGTTCCAACCGTATTCTTCTTAGCTTCTTTCTTATATTCTTTTCCTTTGATCTCTATTTTGATTCTTTGTTCATTAGAGGAGGAGGAGGAGGAGGAGGGAATTTGAGAAAATAACTCGTGTTCAAAAGCTAATTTTAGTTCAAATGAACATTATTGTATTTTATTGGGAGCTTTGACTTTTGGGAAATCATAACCCCTATTTAGAGTAATATAGTCCAGGAAAAGAAGACTTTGTGCCGGACAGAAAAAAATGTAGTCTGGGTTTTTTAGCCCAAGAGTAGGTACTGAGTAAGAAATAGTTTACTGAATAAGGAATAAAAAAGAAAAAAATGAATAAATAAAAAAAAAATAAAATAACAAAGTACCTATATCTTTACCGCTAGCGGAAACAAACAGTAAAGTTTTTTTTTCTTTCTATATTTGCTAAAATGTTGAACTGATGGTAAACAATTATTGGAATCAAATAAGGAAGGGAGTAGAAACAGGAAAATACGTAAACGTAAGTACCTATAACATAACAACGATAGGTACTGTTTGACCACAGAATGAATAATGAATTATTTATCAATTGTTGAGTTTTTTTATAGAAATATTTTCTCATTTCAGCTCAATAACATAGCATTTGCCGACAAGGGACTTGAGAGAAAAGCTCCTTTACTCGACGTTTTTTACTTTCCTTATCCTATAGGAAGGAAAGTAATGTAATCGGGTCAAATTTTCGATGGTCAGATTTTAGTGCCAAAACACGTTTTGAGGTCCCTAGAGCCTAAATCCAAAGTTTCAGCCATTGGTCCGTGTGTGTGTCTCTGTGTCTGTCTGTCTGTAAACAAAATATCTCAAGAACGGTAAGAGCTAGAGACTTGAAATTTGATATGTAGCTGTCAAATGTGACAAGGATGCGACACGAAACTTTTGATTAAGACCGGTGCAACGGTTGGCGGCATTTTACCACTTTTTGGCTGGGGGGGGCTTGGGGGGCTTAAGCCCCCCCAAAGTTATCAGGGCCTCTTACACTAGATAAAATTGGATTTCAGAATAATAATCCAAAACACCATTTTTTACTTTTATCCTATAGGAAGGAAAGTAATGTAATCGGGTCAAATTTTCGATGGTCAGTTTTTAGTGCCAAAACACGTTTTGAGGTCCCTAGAGCTTAAATCCAAAGTTTCAGCCATTGGTCCGTGTCTGTGTCTGTGTGTCCGTGTGTCTGTAAACAAAATATCTCGAGAACGGTAAGAGGTAGAGACTTGAAATTTGGTATGTAGCTGTCAAATGTGACAAGGATGCGACACGAAACTTTTGGTTAGGATCGGTGCAACGGTTGGCGGCATTTTACCGCTTTTTGGCGGTTTTTGGTGTAATTTAACAATATCTCGGGAACGGTATAAGCTAGAAACTTGAAATTTGGTATGTGGTTCACTAATGTGACAAGGATGCAACACAAAACGTTTGTTTGAGATGGTTGCTGCGCTTGGCGGTATTTTTACCGCTTTTGGACAGATTTCGACCGTTTTTTGGCGGTTTTCAGCTATAGCGACAAAACGGTTAGAGATATTGTAAAAGTTAGGGTAAAAGAACACTCAAATAAGCATCATTCAATAGGATAAGGAAAGTCGTGTGATGTTCACACCAGATTTTTTTTTTTTTTTTTAGTTTAAACAGTGAATTAGTCCGTTAACGTCTGTATCAGTTTCAACTTTCAACATCGTCAAAAACACAACCATGTTTCTCAAAATCTACGTCCTCTGGACATAAACGGGTTAATCTTCCTTTGTGTGGTTAGTTTTTCGTGAACAAGCAAAAAGGAGTCCCCCAAAAAGCGACCTTTAAACCCTGGAGAAATTTGGAATTGAAAGGACAAACCCCACACTCATGTTCAATAACTGAGTAAATAACAATCACCCAAGGCGATTAGAAATGAAATGAAATTGAAAAAAAGAAGTCAACTGTCCGATTGTTTGTAACTTATTGCCTTGTTTTTTATTGTTCCTAATTTGTCAATTCCCCCGATCTTTTTGTCCTAATATTGAGTTTTGGACTGACCACAACAAGAGAAAATCTAAAAGATCCTTCTCAAAAGCCAAAACGACCAAAATAGGGACCTATATACGTATTTGTTTGCAGAAATGAAAATGAAATATTCAAACAATGACTTTCTCTTCATTTATCATTCTTTAATCTTTTATTCGTTTAAGCAACCTCCTATTATTCGTTTCTTTTGGAGCATAATGTCGCTAGTCTTCCCAATCCTGACAAGCATTGCATTGAGAAACATTCACTATGTCTTTTGAGAATAGAGAGAATATCTTTCACTCTTCAGAATGTACTTTCTTTGACCTTCATTGAATCAATCTTCATCTTTGCTAGCCTAGAGTTACTTTGGAGGGTAGCCTAGGTTGCGGGTTCGAGTTCCAGCCGAGTCGAACTATAAAAACAGACAAGGTTCGTTCTCGGAACGGCTTGGTTTCTCCTAAGCCTGATTCACACTATAGTGCCAGTCAAGGTCCAGTCACGGTCCGGTAACGGTCCGATCAAATGATTGTTGAAGG
>NW_007384440.1:0-3893 GCF_000475195.1 Diaphorina citri | reverse complement strand
GAATGACATAATAAGTTCCTTGTAGTCTGTGCCTCTGTCTTAATTCGGAAATGGTGTTTAAACCCCCGAGATGGAAATTTGGGAAGGGCGAGAAGTTGAGCGCGCCGCAGGGGATTTTTTTATTATTATTTTTACTTGACGTTTTTCTCTTCTCCCCAGGTGAAAGGTTTAAAGAAACTGGAGAACTTCAAGAAGAAAGAAGACGAGTTAGCTTTCTGGCGACAACACACAACACCTGAGGATGTCGAATATTTCGAGTGCCAGCTAGAACTTCAGCAAGAACTCATGAAGAGTTATAACCATGTAGAACGAATCATTTGTGAGTATCTTGGTCTTACTGCCTCGCCTGGTAATCAGGAGGGTGTGGGTTAAAACCCACCCCAGGTAGGGAAGTTGAGAATTTTAGCCTCAAGATTGTTTGAAACGAATTATTTGTAAGTATACTGCCTCGGTGGTGTAGTGGTCGAAACGCTCGTCTGGTAGTCAGGAGGGCGTGGGTTCAATCCCAGCCATGTAGGGAATTTGAAAATTTTATTGAAAATTTGCTGACAGGAGCAGTAGCTTCCTTACTGCTGGAATGCAAGTCTAGTGTGATACCCACTCGGCCACGGAGGTTGCTTATATGTATAAGCACTAAATATTACTACTGCATCAAACCCAACGTGCTGGACTCAAATCCCAACTGAAGTCGATTTTTTTCCATTCTCACATTTCCAATTAGGTACATACATAAAAACAGAGCTTATGGCCAATTATCTTTGTTCGTTAGAATTATTTTACCCTCATTTCTATCTGAACTAAGACTGGAAATTTTGAAAAATTGGACTGGAAAACCGGGAAAAGTCAGGGAATTTTATTTTTCCATTTTGGTAGACACCCTGTTCTTTAAAATAATAATAAATAGGTAATGTATTACTGTCTTTTTTCCTTTTAGAACTTGAAATTGACATGCAGGGTTCAGCGTTGAACCTGTATCATGTTTAGTCTCTTCTTGATCCCTTGTGCGTCGCGTCCATTTTTGTTTAGGACTATTGCACTGCTAATATCTTATCCTGTATCCGGTAGAGAATGCCATAGGCATTGACCCCACCCTTGATCAAACTTTATTTTGTACCTTGATTTATGTTACCATTTGTATATATTTATTTTGTAAATAAAGTTTGGCCCAATTGTTTAATAATAATATCTTATCTCCCTGTGTTTCAGTGGTGGGTTCCATCACGACAGCGTACTACATAGAGGAACATGGCGATGCTAATGCAGACTGTGATATAAACGATAAGGAAGGCACGGAGGAACAGTTCCTCATCAAATGGAAGGGCTGGTCTCATATACACAACACGTGGGAAAGTGAAGCCTCCCCGATTTAAAAAATACCGGTAAATCGTAAACTTTGACGTCACGGCATACGCTCCCGTAGGCGATGACGTCACATCAAAAGTCCGAGCAAAGTTCCCTCGCGGGCAACGCATTAATGTGTTTGTGCGCATACGTTTCTGCGCAGTTCTTTCTGCTCCTCCGCTAGCGTGCTTGCATACTGGCGCTACCTAGCGGACAAAAATAGCAACTGCGTTAAGTCTGACGTCACAAATCTTTGAACTCTTTCATTAGAACGGAAAATAAAAATTGAATTTTCGACCTTTCACAGTTGTTTTTTCGGAGTTTTGACCTCAGATTTGGATTTTTCCCAACTTTTTACATAGGAATCGACCATTTATTTATAATTTTTACCCATTTGCAACTGCTCCATTGACCAGTTGAAATATTTGCAATGGAAATACAAGTTTTTTTTTTGTGGGCATCGAACCCTTGACCTTCTCCGTGATCATAGGACCTTGACCTTCTAACATATTTCACTTTAAATAGCTAGGCAAACGCCAAATCCAAGAAGTGAAATGGCCAGCCTAGTTAGCTTAGTTGGTAGTGCGTCTGCCTTGTAAGCGCTAGGTTGTCGGCATAAATTAAGTTAAGGTTCAGCCAGCCTAGCTAGCTTAGTTGGTAGTGCGTCTGCCTTGTAAGCGCTAGGCCACTGGGCTCGATTCCCGCCCGAGGCGGATTTTATCCTGATGGGATAATGTTCGTTCTCGGAACGGCTGGCTTTCTCCTATCCTTCGATTCCCGCCCGGGGCGGATTTTATCCTGATGGGATAATGTTCGTTCTCGGAACGGCTGGCTTTCGTCCCGGGTTCGATTCCCGCCCGGGGCGGATTTTATCCTGATGGGATAATGTTCGTTCTCGGAACGGCTGGCTTTCGTCCTACGGCATAAATTAAGTTAAGGTTCAGCCAGCCTAGCTAGCTTAGTTGGTAGTGCGTCTGCCTTGTAAGCGCTAGGCCACTGGGCTCGATTCCCGCCCGAGGCGGATTTTATCCTGATGGGATAATGTTCGTTCTCGGAACGGCTGGCTTTCTCCTATCCTTCGATTCCCGCCCGGGGCGGATTTTATCCTGATGGGATAATGTTCGTTCTCGGAACGGCTGGCTTTCGTCCCGGGTTCGATTCCCGCCCGGGGCGGATTTTATCCTGATGGGATAATGTTCGTTCTCGGAACGGCTGGCTTTCGTCTATCCTGTCTTCCTTCTCTCTTCGATTTCGGGACGATAAGACCATAGCAGTTACAGTTCCCTCTGTCAAACCTCTTTTAAAAAAATCACTTTAAATAATTTCGTTTTTAGGTTCGACTCATGGGAGGACTTTGAGAAGGAACACGACAATGCTGCTAACAAAGGCTACACCAAGCTGCATAAACAACTCGAGCCGTTCATTCTAAGGCGAGTCAAGAAGGATGTGGAGAAATCTTTGCCGGCCAAAGTCGAACAAATTCTGCGCGTGGAAATGACAGGTAATAATAATAGTAGTGCTTACTTATAAGTTGTACTGCTCGTATAGGACTGAAAAGTCCCTTTACTCCAGCAGTAGGCTACTACTATTATTGTAAAATTCTCGAATTATATTGAGGATAAAATTCTATACCTCACCTCGGCTGAGATTAAACCCACGGTTGGTGGTGGTTGTTGTGTTGAAAAGAAAAAAAAAGCAAAAAACGTGGAAACTGGGGAGCATAACTAAAAGTTAGAGTTCCTTCTCGGAACGGCTGGCTTTCTCCTATCCTGTCTTGCTTCTCTCCTCGCTTTCGGGACGATAAGACCATCTACCAAACCTCTTAAAAAAACATACAAACAAGCAAAAAAAGTCATTTATTTTTCTTTCCTATTTCCAGGTTTGCAAAAGCAGTATTACAAGTGGATTCTGACGAAAAACTACTCGGCCCTCAAGAAAGGAAACAAAGGGTCTACCACCACGTTCCTCAACATTATGATTGAACTGAAGAAATGCTGCAACCATGCTTTCCTAACCAAACGAGACGAGTCCGAGCCTAATAGAAATACTGAAGACTACCTCAAGGTATGCTAGAATAGAATATACATACCTTGTTTATCCTGCTCGAATGAGACTAAAGAGTCCCTTTCTCCCAGCAGTCTAAACAAGGTCTCGTTTATTTTATGGGTTTAATAACATGACAAGTATCGCAAAAGTTTAGAACAAAAGACCTTGATCAATTAAAAAAAAAAATCATGGAAGTATGTAATCTCCATGGTTGAGTCGATGTCACACTAGAATTGCACACCGGAGGTCCCAGGTTCGGTTCCAGGCAGACTCGAAATTTTGTGGCTCTTATTAGTTTTCGGCTGCTTTAAAGAGAGAGAGAAAGAGAGACAGCTTTGATAGAGGGAACTGTAACTGCCAAGGTCTTATCGTCCCAAAGCGAAGGGAGAAGAAAGACGGGATAGAAAAATGCCTGCCGTCCCGGGGAAAAAACCTTATCTATTCAGGATAAAATCCGCCCCGGACTCGAATCGAACCCGCGACCTAGCGCTTACAAGGCAGACGCG
>NW_007384439.1:0-3893 GCF_000475195.1 Diaphorina citri | reverse complement strand
TTTCTTTTAAAGAACACTATCCATGTAATGAGTTCAAAATAATTGAAAATTATTTAAGGTATTTCCAAAATTCTTCAAAATAATTGAAAATTATTTAAGGTATTTCAAAAATTCTCAACCACAGGTGCGTTTTCTTTTTAAATTTTACCGGTAATCGATAATGCGCATTCGCCGAAACACGGAGGTTTGAAGGCCTTGGATTTTGAGTACAAAAAAGTGAAGCATAAATGGACCAGTTGCATTTTGTACAAAAAAAAAGTTAATCAAATCTGAGGTCTTTTTTTCTCCTTCTGCAAAACGTAGGTACCTAAATCAGAACTAGGTCAAAATTGTCGGTACAAATTTCAGGCTGACATTCAGAAAATTCTTTTGGAGGGGAAAAGTTTTTATTGAGTGGAAAAGTTTTTGTTATGCCGACCACTCACGCTTAGCGGAACAAGCTTTCGACCGAGATCTCTCAGATACCTACATTATAGGTAAGAAGATAAGTACCGTAAAATGGTGTGAATAGGATCAGCTTTCAACTTTGAAGGTCGCAGGCTGACATTCAGAAAATTCTTTTGGAGGGGAAAAGTTTTTATTGAGTGGAAAAGTTTTTGTTATGCCGACCACTCACGCTTAGCGAAACAAGCTTTCGACCGAGCTCTCAGATACCTATATTATAGGTAAGAAGATAAGTACCGTAAAATGGGGTGAATAGGATCAGTTTTCAACTTTGTAGGTCGATAAATCCACTGGTATACCGGTTCAAGAATTCTCATTTTGATACTCTCCACTGAAAACGGAATCCGAACCTGATAGGTACATGGTGGTGCCATGCTGTATTCTTAGATATAATCACTGCTGAGAACCTGTTTGTTTTCTCCCAGTGCAGTTTAATACCGAACTTAGCAGAAAGTTCAATATATAGGTAGGTACCAGAATACCCAGAGCAATAGAGGTACATACAAACAAATACCTAGATATCTCTATACGTATACCTAGGTCAGGGGTTTCCAACTTCCATGTGTATGCAATGCGGGCCACATGCTACATTGGGAGGTACTTCCAGGCCACATATATACAATACATAGGGGAGCATTGTAGGATCCCCCCATCTTTTCAGAAATGCAGTCCGATCGAATTTTGAGCGCCGCAGGCGAAATTTTTCAGAAAGCATTCTCCTAATTATTTACATTTAGGTAAATTTGTACAAATTCTGTGGCGGGCCGCTAATTGGAAACCCCTGACCTAGGTACTAGGTATTGGTATCGGTAGGCATGTTTGAATCTTTAGCATGCAGCCATGCACGATGCACGTCTTGTAAACTTTTCAATTTTGCATTCCACATTGAGCTATGTACCAACAAGGTACAAAATATTGGTAATACCTAGTAGCCAGTAGGTAGGTATCATGCAAAAGATCGAGCTATGACACGGTGAACACCTTTCTTTCTGTAGGTATTTCTGTATAGACGTGTCTGCCTTATAAGCGCTACGCCGCGGGTTCGATTCCCACCCTAGGCGAACTTTATCCTAAACAGATATAGGTATACGTTATACGTAGGTACTCGTACTTATAAGGTTCGTTTAATTTCGGAGCGACTGCATGGCATCTTCTATCCCAGGAGTTTCCAACTAGCGGCCCGCGGGGCACATCGCCAGACAATTTTGTGGCCCGCAAAGCTGTCAGGGTGAGTCCCCTAGGGCTTGATTTTTGCTCTTTTATTATGGATTGGACTCTGAAAATGGAGCATCCACCCCCATCCCCTCTAGAAAATCCTGGATACGGGCCTGCTCTCATGTGTATGTGGCCGCGAAGTACCTGCCAATTTAGCATGTGGCCCGAACACACATATGGAAGTTAGAAATCCCTGTTCTATCCTGTTCTTCTTTCAACGATTTTGGGATAATCACCTCATTCACCTCAGAGTAGTTATTACAGTTCCCTCTCTATTAAAAGATTAAAAACTCTTTTAAAAAAAGTAAGACCAATCAAAAACTCACCGATTGTTTTGATGATGTCGAAATCGTCCAATCCCTGATCCCGTTCCGTGTTGTCTTCATCTCCGGAAGAATCACTCGTCAAATCCACAGAACAAGAGGTGTTCCGGGCTAAACTCTCCGGCCGTACTCGTACCACTTTTGACGAAGCCATTTTTGCGGAAAATTACTCAGGTGGGGATTCAGGAGGAAAATTAAAAATTTCGCTGAGGATTTATCTTTACTCGACGTACCTATCTTTTTTTCCCCAGGCTCGGATTCGATTTTGGGGGGGGGGAATAAGTACATACCTACCATTATAATCTGTAATAAGTACATGTAAGCTAGTAGAGTACATCTTTTCATGCTGGGTGATGAAATCAAACACTCTCGTCCATGCTGTTCAGACCTACTTGGGAGTTTGGACAGTTTGAACTTTGAAATCTCAAGTTTCTCTGCCTCTATTAGATACACTCCCTATTCCCCACTTAGTATATAATTATGAGCCTGGCTCATAAAATGAGATTCACATAGGAATCTACAGCTACACACTATCATGATACGATAAGTCGATAAGATAAATCTATTTCGAAAAAGTAAAAAGTCGACAACCTCGAGCAATTTGGAACGAGAGTGGCACTCGGTGATTAATTTTCATTCCATTGGAAATGGTTTCATTTTACACATTTTGGTTTCATTTTATATCTCGATTTTTAATGTATTTTTCACGTCTTTTCAGAAAGGTGGAGATTATCGTATCAATGACCTATAGGTAGGTACCTAATGCCCACCACTCACCCTTAGACCGTCTGCATGGGTGTGAGTGGCAAGCATAATAATGAGGAAGCTTCCAAGAGAGGCTGTGTAGGTAGGTATAAGACTTGATATTTTACATAAATTAATATCTTTAAGTGTAGACATATTACTTTTTTTTAAAATTATTAAAAACGAGATAGACAAAACTCTATGGTTAAATAGGGTATTTAGGAGCACCAGAATTTATCAGGGGTCAATTTCAGAAAGGTACTTATGGTGTTGTATAGTTACAAGCTTCAGATGAGTGAAATTAAGGAACAATTGTAGCTTATAATTACAACAGCATATGTATACCCGAGAGAAGAGAATACTGTGAATAAACCGAATGAATGACTTCTGTACCAATCTAAACTAGGTAGGTTTAGGTACAATGGTGCATACATATATACCTAGCTAATGCAGGTACTAAAGCCTAATAAGCTCTGCGTTTTTCAAATTTTGCTGTTTTACCCTGTCCCTTCGAAGCATATATCTCGTTAAAACTTTCCCGGGAGCCTGAACCTACCTAGGTTACGAAGCAATGGGTATCTGAAAAATAATTTAATAAATCGGTACCTACTGTCATGCTTCGACTTTCCGTGAGGCCAAAAAAGTGGAAAGTCACACCCCTCCATCTGCCGCGCTGGGTAGTCATGCCATGCTGTGTTTTTAGGTACCTACAACTGTGAATTCAATGAGTGCAATGACCTAATAAAAACATTTTTTTATAATGTATATATCTAGGTACCTACCTATTTGGGTTCTTTCTCCTTACTGCGCGGCCACAACGCAACGGCGATATGGACTACATTGACTCTCGGGGTGACCCTCGCCGAGACCATCGACCATCGCGGAAAAAATACCTCAATTTCTTGATTTTCTGCGAGGATCGATACTATGGACAAGCAGGACAAGGCTCCGTTGAAAACGCTTCTAGTCATTAGCAAGGTTTGTTTTCACGTCTTTTCAGAAAGGTGGAGATTATCGTATCAATGACCTATAGGTAGGTACCTAATGCCCACCACTCACCCTTAGACCGTCTGGGTGTGAGTGGCAAGTATAATAATGAGGAAGCTTCCAAGAGAGGCTGTGTAGGTAGGTATAAGACTTGATATTTTACATAAATTAATATCTTTA
>NW_007384438.1:2427-3896 GCF_000475195.1 Diaphorina citri | reverse complement strand
TTCTTCAAAGGCAGAGGTAAAATCATTCAAAAATGACTAGCAAAACATTATTTACAGCTGAAAGGTACCTAGAGTGTATCTACAAGAAGTTAATCATAGGCACCTATAAATGTATGTAATACAATTTTTCAGAAATACAAAATTCAAGAGAATATCAAAATGAAACCAAATTCCTAGTCGGTACCAGTTTAGGAGTTCGTGACAGGAAAATGATCCTTCCTTCGCAGAAATACAAAATTCAAGAGAATATCAAAATGAAACCAAATTCCTAGTCGGTACCAGTTTAGGAGTTCGTGACAGGAAAATGACCCTTCCTTTGCTCTCGAAAGATACGAATATCAGTAAGAATTTGGTTTGCAGCATTTGTTTTTAAGCTCTAAGATTGGAAAGGTTGGCAGAAGAAATCTAAAGGTGTGTCCACACATAGTCGACCGGCCGTCGATCGACATCCATGAATGTCGACTGAACCGTCCACACTGCCTCGACAATATAGATTCACCTCGTCGTTCGACAGCGGGTGGACTATGTTTGGACACACCACAAGAATGTGTCAGCGGTTCTCAAAATTGGGCGAAATGAGACTCTCGAAGTCTTGAAAAATTAATAAGAAATCAGCATAAAATCGTTTGATTTCCCTAGCATCAAATGTCCATTTTATTTGAGAATCAGTGACCTGAAGATAAAGAGAACATGGTTAACAAGGGGTCATTTGAAATGGCAGACATCTTTGCCTCCTTCTACTAGGGGAAATTCTTTAACGTTCTTTGAAATTTGAAGACAATCTCGAAATCCATCTTGGATTTTTATATTCCTCGAATTTACCCCAAAAAGAATACACAAAAAAGCCCACTCCGAGGCTTAGGTGTAGGGGCTTCTATTATTTGAGAATCAGTGACCTGAAGATAAAGAGAACATGGTTAACAAGGGGTAATTTGAAATGGCAGACATCTTTGCCTCCTTCTATTTAGGGTAATTCTTTAACGTTCTTAGAAATTCGAAGACAATCTCGAAATCCATCTTAGATTTTTATATTCCCCAAATTCACCCCAAAAAGAATACACAAAAAAGCCCACTTCGAGGCTTAGATGTAGGGGCTTCTACGAATCTACCCCAAGAAAAGGGAAACATTTACGAAAAAAGGTTAAAAAAGTCGAATAGATTTTCTTGCTAATTTGTTCAAAGCCGAATACAAAAAGAACTATTAAAATTCACTAATAGGTATATTTCTTGTTTAATTTAATTTATTGCTTATCAATAATCCCTATACATGTGACAGTTACCTGACAGTGTGTGTGCTCATCAGGTAGAACTGACAGGCGGACCTTTTCAGCCGTACCTGTCAGGTCTTGGAAATTATTCGTGAAGCAGGTCTCAAAAATCCTTCCGGAAATAGGGCTGTGCAAATTGTCATATAAAGACAAACATTAAAACATTATTAAAGACCCTGTTGTTGTAGCAGTGACAGCAAC
>NW_007384438.1:0-1945 GCF_000475195.1 Diaphorina citri | reverse complement strand
GCGGCTGGCTAAGCGTTGCTGGGCAGATAGACAGAGAAAAATTGCATTAAAAATTGCAATAATGGCGATTAACTGACAAGAACTTCGGATCAACATAGTCAACCAACACGTGAACGATGAAGCTCGGAACTATTATTGTCTGAGGCAGTGTGGACGATCAGTCAGACACTCATGATGCCATCGCCGTCTTCTATGTGTGACTCACCTTTATAGTCAGGTCGAAGTGGTCGACCTTACCGTATGGTACTATTGTCGCTGCCACTAACACAAAGGGCTAAACAAAATCAAGTTATTTTGTCTTTTTAACAATGGGGAGAGCTTTTAAGTAGACATCAGATGGTGCCGCTAGCCAAGTTCCTAGCTGCTTACCGAGGAGAAATCAAGCATACTTGACAATCGCTCATCGGCATTTCGCCATCGTCCTTCCAGTTTCCAGAATCTCAAATCGAATTTCGCCAAAATTGTACGTACCTAATGTATGTCCATGAAGGAGTCTGGAATATAACGGTACCTATATGGCCTAAAGAACAATAGGTACATACCTGAAGCTCGCCACCATAGTACATGTGTTCCGCGTTCTGGATGACCTGTTCATTGGTCAAGTGTGGAAACGGCTTGTCCTCGACACAGACTTGAGGATTTCCCCACAGGGTGACGGCAAACGACCACACACTTGCTCTGACAAGTGTACCGATCCTGAGGGAAAATAATCAAAAGGGAATTTCAAAAAAGGGAATTCAAGGGAAGTTTTTATAACACTTCTCATTACTACATTACCTATGTAGTATGTGCTGAAAGTATTATTCCTTCTTGCAATCTTTGCATAGCCTAGCACTTAAACAATTTACTTGGAAGGTGCTGCGCCTACTTTGTAAGCGCTAGGTAGCACGTTCTATTTCCGCCCGGGCGAACTTTATCCTCAACAGATAAGGTTCGTTCTCGGAACGGCTGGCTTCCTCTTATCCTGTCCTCCTCCTCTCTTCGATTTTGGGTAGTAATACTACCGTTCTTATAGCTGCCTCTATCCAACGACTAAAAATGATTCAAATCGATTTTAATTTAAATTCCTTTACAGGGTGCACTCACCAGTAGGATACTCTCCCAGGGTAGCCATCGGATGGGGGCGGGGGGTCGGCTCCCGATTTCATTATAGTCTTTACTATATACAGGGTTGCACATGGCGATGTCTCCCACTTTGACGATGTAGTCCTCGTTGATGAGACAATTCCTGAAACCGAAGAAAGTCTCAAATATTAGAGGTCACCCTGTAGTAATAGAGCGCCTTTTTAGTGGTCATTTTGAATTGGAGAGGTCAGATTTTTGAGGACCCTTGAAAAACATTTTCTGTTCTGTTGTTACAGGGTGAACAGGAGGGTCCTGGCTATTTTGCACCAAGTTCCAAGTTGTGGTCACATGTTAAACTATGACAAATGGTCAGTTTTCTAGATAATCTAGAAATCTAGATCATAGTGTGTAACTTATTATTAGGTATTTTTTTACTATAATGAAATCGGGATGTAACTTATTAGGTACTTTATAGAAGTTATAGATCTCTAACATGTGCCCGATGCAAATAATTTGTTACACATATTTGCAAGATCAGGGTATGTAATTTTATTCTGACATTTAAGGTCATTAAAGGGAACGAACTATTAAAGTTGGCATTTTAGATTTACATATGTACGTAGATCAATCGCTTGTACTGCTAACTGGTTTTCACTGAGTTAATTAACAATATTACCTGTATTATAGGCACATATTATCTGTATTAATCTGCATTAGAGGCACATATTATCTGTTACCTTTATTATAGGCAAAGTGTTTGCCTTACCTCGCCGCTAAATCCTTGTGAACGACATTCTTAGATTCTAAATATTTCATTGCTGATGCTACTTGAGATGCTATGTACATGAGGGTTCCATACCTGTCAACCAATCAAACAAGA